>NW_026536165.1:0-147362 GCF_028551555.1 Melozone crissalis
AGGAGGGATTTTAGGGGGATTTGGGGTGATTTTAGAGGATTTTGGGGGGGATTTTGGGGCGAGTTTGAGGGGGATTTTGGGGGGATTTGGAGAGGATTCTTGGGGGGGGGATTTTAGAAGATTTTGAGGGGATTTTAGGGAATTAGGGGAAGGGGATGGGGGGTTTTAGAGGGTTTGAGGAGATTTTGGGGTGATTTGATTGGGGGGATTTTGGAAGGGTTTGGGGGGATTTTGGGGGAGGTTTTGGGGGGATTTTAGGGGATCACCCCGCAGGTGGCACCAGAGCCCCCCCCAGCCCCACCCCATGCCCGAGGTCAGGGGGGGGGTTCGGGGTCCGTCCTGGACCCCCCCCTCCAGCCCAGGAGCACCCGGGGGGACCCCAAAAGTTAAGGGAGCGGGGAAGGGGCTGGGACGCATCAGCAGGACCCCAATGCCCAGAACCCCAAATCCCTGTGATCCCAAATCCCCCTGAATCCCCCACACCCCATGGACACCCCAAACCCCCCCTAAATCCCTCAAATCCCCTGGATGCCCCAAACCCTCTAAATTCCCCTGAATCCCCCTAAATCCACCCCCCAAACCCCCTGGATCCCCCAAACCCCTAAATCCACCCACACCTTCCAAATTCCCCTGGATCCCCCCAAACCTCCCTGGACACCCCTAAATCCCCCAAACCCCCCTGGATCCCCCAAATGCTCCGGACACCCCAAATCCCCCAAACCCCCCTGGACACCCCAAATCCCCCGAAACCCCCCAAATCCCCTGGATACCCCCAAAACCCCCCAAATCCCCCCAGTCCCCCCCTGAACCCCTCAAATCCCCCCGTGCCCACCTGCGGCCCCGGCCGGGCAGCCCCAGCAGGACGAGGCCGAGCAGGCACCGCGTCCCCGCTGTCCCCAATGTCCCCATTGTCCCCTCGGGTCCCCTCGGGCCCGCCCCTCCCCCACTTCCCCAGTGCCACCCCCGTCCCTCCCCTTCCGCTGTCCCCGCTGTCACCGCGGCCACCAACGACGTCCGGCCGCTCCTCCGGGCCGGGGGGGGGCCCGGGGACCCCGAAATCTGCTATGGGGAATGGGAAAATGGGGGGGCAGCCCGGGTTTGGGGGATCCTTCTGGTCCTGAATGGGGAAGGAGACCCCAAAAAGGGGAAGGAGATCCTAAAAAGGAAAGGAGACCCCAAAAAAGGGGAAAAAAAAACCCCAAAAAAGGAAAGGAGACCCCCCAAATTGGGGAGAGAGGCCCCAAATGAGGAAGAGACTCTAAAATGAAAAGGAGACCCCAAAAAGGGAAAAGGAGACCCCAAAAAAGGGGAAAAGGAGACCCCCCCCCCAAATTGGGGCCAAACTGGGGGAGAGGCCCCAAAAGGGGAAGGGACACTGAAAGGGGAAGGAGATCCTAAAAAGGAAAAAGAGACCCCAAAAAAAGGAAAGGAGCCCCCCCAAAATAGGGAAAGGAGACCCCAAATTGGGGAGAGAGCCCCAAAAGGGGAAGGGGCCCTAAAAGGAGAAGGAGAGCCCAAAAAGGGGAAAAAGAGACCCCAAAAAAGGAAAGGAGTCCCCCCCAAATTGAGGAGAGAGGCCCTAAAATGGGAAGGGGCCCCAAAAGGGGAAGGGACCCTTAAAGGAAAGAAGAAGACCCCAAAAAAAAAAAAAGAGCCGCCCCCCAAATTTGGGGAGAGAGCCCCAAAAGGGGAAGGGACACTGAAAGGGGAAGGAGACCCCAAAAAGGAAAAAGAGACCCCAAAAAAAGGAAAGGAGCCCCCTAAATTGGGGAGAGAGGCCCTGAAAGGGGAAGGGACCCCAAAAGGGGAAGGAGAGCCCAAGAAAGGAAAGGAGACCCCGCCAAATTGGGGAGAGAGACCCCAAATGGAGAAGGAGCCCCCCTAAAAGGAGAAGGAGACCCCAAAAATGGAAAGAAGCCCCCCCAAAAGGAAAAGGAGACCCCCAAATTGGGCGAGAACCCCCCCAAAGTGTGGAAGGATCCCCCACAAACCAGGGGAGGAGGTGACGCCGGTGACACAAAGGGGACACAAAGGGGACAGGCAGGCTCAGGACCCGATTCTGGCTTTATTTGACCCGAAATGGGGGTGCAGGGACACCCCCAAACCGCAGCAGCACACGGAGAGAAAACGGGGACCCCCCCCCCTCACCGATCGACCTCCCCAAAGACGATGTCCTGGGTGCCTGTGGGGGAAAAGGGGGTCAGGGCACCCCAAAATGGGGGGAGAGAACCCAAAATTGGGGTGAGACACCCCCCAGATTGGATATGGGTGTTGGGAAAGGGGAAGGAGACCCCAAAAGTGAAAGAGCACCCCAAAAAGGGAGAGAAACCCTAAAAATGGAAGGAAACCCTAAAGAGGGAAGGAGACCCTAAAAAGAAAGGGAGACCCCCCAAAAGTGGGAAAGGGGACCCCAAATTGGGCACAAACCACCCCAAATTGGGATATGGGTGTTGGGAAAGGGAAAGAAGCACCCCAAAAGTAAAAGGAGCACCCCAAAAAGGAGGGAGACCCTAAAAATGAAGGAAATCCTAAAAAGGGAAGGAGAACCCCAAATTGAGATAGGAGAACCCCAAAATGGGGAAGGAACGCCCCAAAAGTGGGGAAGGGGACCCCAAATTAGGCACAAACAACCCCAAACTGGGATATGGGTGTTGGGAAGGGGAAGGAGACCCCAAAACTGGAAGGGGTGCCCTAAAAAGGGAAGGAGACCCCAAAATGGAGAAGGGGACCCCAAACTGGGCACAAACAACCCCAAATTGGGAAAGGAGCCCCCTCAAACTGGAAGGAGCCCCCCCAAAAAAGGGAAGGAGGTTTCCAACAGGGGAAAATTGGGGAAGCGAACCCCAAAATGGGACGGAAACCCTAAAAGGGAAGAAATCCCACAAAGAGGGAAGGAGGCCCTAAAATGGGGAAAAAACATCAAGAGAACGAAAGGAAAACCCAAAATGGGGAAGAAGGGAAACTGGGAAAGGGACCCAAAATGGGGATGGGAACCCCAAAATGGGGAGGGGGAACCCCAAAATGGGGATGGGAACCCCAAAATGGGGAGGGGGAACCCCAAAAGGGGACAAGGACCCCAAAATAGGGATGGGAACCCCAAAATGGGGAGGGGGACGTACCAATGATGGCCACCACGTCTGCCAGCATGTGGCCCTGGGACATCCTGTCCAGCCCGGCCTGGGGGACAGCAATTAACAGCTAATTAGCACCTAATTAATGCCTAATTAACCCAGAGTTACCACAATTAACATCAAATTAACACCCGATTAACCCACAGAGAACCCCACCTATGAGGACCCCCAGTTAACCCCCAATTAATTCAAGGTGACCCTAATTAGTCCCTAATTAATCCCCAATTAACCCATGGGAACCACCCCAGGAGCCCCCAATTAACCAACCCTCAGGGACCCCCAATTAACCCCTAATTAACCCATGGGAACTACCCCAGGACCCCCCAATTAACCCCTAATTAACTCCCAGGGTCCACCAATTAACCAAGCCCAGGGACCCCCAATTAACTCCCAGGGACCATCAATTAATAAACACACAGGGACTCCCAATTAATCCCTAATTAACTTCCTGGAACCTTCAATTAACCAATTCCAGGGACCCCTCATTAACCAAGCCCAGGGACCCCCAATTAACCCCCAATTAACCCCTAATTAACCCATAGGGACCCCCACAAGGACTCCCCCAATTAACCCCCAGGGACCTCAAACTAACCCATGGGGACCCTCAATTAACCCCCAATTAACTCCCAGGAACTTCCAATTAACCATCCCCAGGGACCTCTAATTAACCCCTAATTAACTCCCAGGAACCCCCAATTAACCCCCAATTAACCAACCCCAGGGACCCCCAATTAACCCTTAATTAACTCCCAGAAACCCCCAATTAATCCATGGGGAACCTCCAATTAACCAACCCCAGGGGCCCCCAATTAACCCCTAATTAACTCCCAGGACCCCCCCCCCAATTAACCAACCCCGAATTAACCCGCAATTAACTCCCAAGGACCCTCAATTAACCCTCAGTACCCCAATTAACCCGCAGGGGTTAATTACCCTCCATAGCCCCCACAGCAACGCACCCATAGGGACCCCCCAGCGTCCCCTGTCCCCAACCCCCTGAGCCCTCGGTGTCCCCAAGTGTCCCCTGGATGTCTCCCAGGTGTGCCCAGGTGTCCCCCAGGTGTGCCCAGATGTGACCCAGGTGTGCCCAGGTGTGCCCAGGTGTGCCCTGGATGTCCCCAGGTGTGCTCAGGTGTCCTCCAGGTGTGCCAAGGTGTGACCCAGTTGTCCCCAAGTGTCCCCCAGGTTTATCCCAGGTGTCCCCCAGGTGTCCCCAGGTGTCCCCAGGTGTCCCCAGCCGTACCAGGTGAGCGAATCCGGGTGCTTTGATCTTGCAGCGATAGGGACGGCTGCTGCCATCGGAGACCAGGTACACCCCAAACTCACCCTGGGGACAATGGGGACAATGGGGACAATGGGGACAGGGTTGGGGACAATGGGGACAGGGTGGCTGCTGCCATCGGAGACCAGGTACACCCCAAACTCACCCTGGGGGACAGTGGGGACAGGGTAAGGGACACAGACAGGGCTGGGGACATGGGGACAATGGGGACACAGCTGGGGACAATGGGGACACAGCTGGGGACATGGGGACAATGGGGACATGGGGACAGAGTGGCTGCTGCCATCGGACACGAGGTACACCCCAAATTCCTCCCGTGGGGACAATGGAGAGTGCCAGGGACACACTGACAGGGTTAGGGGCATGGGGACACAGCTGGGGACATAGGGACAGGGTGGCTGCTGCCATCGGACACCAGGTACACCCCAAACTCACCCTGGGGGGACATGGGGACAGGGTTGGGGACATGGGGACGGGGTTGGGGACATGGGGACAGAGTAGCAGCCAGGGTTGAGCACATGGAGTGGGACATGGGGACAGGGTTGGGGACAAGGGGACAAGACTGGGGACAAAGGGACTGGGTTGTGGTTGTGAGAACAGGACCGGGGACATGACTGAGGCCATGGGGACACAACTGGGGACACAAGGACAGGGCTGGCGACACAGGGACAGGGACAAACACAAGAAGTGTCACCTTGGGGGCCTCGATGGCCGTGTAGGTGGCCCCGGGTGGCACCTGGTAGCCCTCGGTGTAGAGCTTGAAGTGATGGATCAGGGACTCCATGGACGTCTGTGGGGACAGGGGTGGCACTGCAGAGCTGGCACCTGCCCTGGGTCAGTGCCACCTGCCCTGTGTGTCACCTGCCCTGTGTGTCACCTGCCCTGTGTGTCACCAGCCTTTGGTGGCACTGCAGCGCTGGCACCTGCCCTGGGTGGTGCCAGGCTTTGGTGTCACCTGCCCTGAAGGACTGAGTGGCACTGCAGCACTGCCACCTGCTCTGAGTGCCACCTGCCCTGGGTGGCACTGCAGCACTGGGTGGCACTGCAGTACTGCCACCTGCCCTGGGTGGCACTGCAGTACTGCCACCTGCCCAGGGTGGCATCGGGCTTTGGTGTCACCTGCCCTGAGTGGCACTGCAGCACTGGCACCTGCCCTCAGTGCCACCTGCCCTGGGTGACACCAGACTTTAATGCCACCTGCAAGTGGTGCTACCTGCCCTCAGTGTCACTTGCCCTGAGTGTCACCTGCCCCGAGTGCCACCTGTCCTGGGTGCCCTCAGTGCCACCTGCCCTTGGTGCCACCTCTGCTGGGTGTCACCAGCCTTTAATGCCACCTACCCTTGGTGCCACCAGCTCTGGGTGCCACCTGCCCTGAGTGTCACCTGCCCATGGTACCACCTGCCCTCAGTGCCACCCGCTCTGGGTGCCACCCACCCTTGATGCCACCCACCCTGGGTGCCACCAGGCTTTGGTGCCACCCTCCCCGGGTGCCACCCCCGCTCTGGTGGCTCTGGGCGCTGTCACCTTCATCTCGGCGCGTTTTGGGGGTGACACTTTGGCGTCGTCCACCTTGATCTCGCCGGGCGGCATCTTGTTGAGGCACTGCAGGATGATGCGCAGGGACTGGCGCATCTCCTCCACCCGGCACAGGTACCTGCGCCCCAAAAACGGCATTGGGGGACCCCAGAAACGGGATATGGGACACCCTGAACCCCAAAAATGGGGTATGGGATCTTCTCCACGCGGCACAGGTACCTGCACCCCAAAAATGAAATATGGGATCCCCTGAACCCCAAAACCCAGATACTGCACCCCAAAAATGGGTATGGGATCTGCTGCGCCCCAAAACTGGGACAGGCGCATCTCTTCCAGCCTGCACAGGTACCTGCACCCCAAAAACGGGATATGGGGGATCTGGCCCAAAACTGGGATATGGGATCCCAGAGGAACGGGGGATCCCAGAAAATGGGGGGCTCAGGGAAAGGGGGATCCTGAGGGAACAGGTGAGTCAGGGAGGGGTCTCTGGCAGGGGGGTCCTGGGGATGGGGTCCCATGGGATCGGGGTCCTGGGGGTCCCAAAGATGGGGTTCCATCTCTCCACTCTAAGGCAGGTGGGTCCGTACCTGTCCCCGTGTCCCCCCAGGCCAGGTGGGTCCATACCTGTCCCCATGTCCCCCCAGCCCAGGTGGGTCCATACCTGTCCCCATGTCCCCCCAGGCCAGGTGGGTCTGTACCTGTCGTAGCAATCCCCGTTGGATCCGATGGGAACGTCGAACTCCACCTGGTCGTAGACGTCGTAGGGCTGAGTCTTGCGCAGGTCCCACTTGATCCCGGAGCCCCTGAGCATCACCCCGCTGGGGACACCCCAAAAACACACCTGAGCTTGGCCCCGCCCCCAAAAACACACCTGAGATTGGCCCCGCCCCCAAAAGCACACCTGAGATTGGCCCCGCCCACTGGGACATCCCAAAAATGCACCTGATATTGGCCCCATCCCCAAAAATGCACCTGAGATTGGCCCCGCCCACTGTGACACCCCAAAACCACACCTGAGATTGGCCCCGCCCACTGGGACACCCCAAAAACTCACCTGAGCTCGGCCCCGCCCATTGGGACACCCCAAAAATGCACCTGATATTGGCCCCGTCCCCAAAAATGCACCTGAGATTGGCCCCGCCCACTGGGGACACCCCAAACCCACACCTGAGCTCGGCCCCGCCCCCCTGCAGGGCGGGGCACACCTGGGGCTCCGCCCTCACCTGAAGCCGTAGTTCAGCGCCTCCTCGGCCGAGATGACGCCGATGTCCACGGTGCGGTTCTTCCAGATGCGGTTGTTGGTCAGCATCTGGGGACAGAGGCACACCTGGCACACCTGGCACAGCTGGCACCTGCCCTGCACTTCTCACCTGGCCCTGGCACCGTCACCTGGTGCTGGAAACGCTCACGTGGCGCTGGCACCTGTTGCTTGTCCCCCTCGTGTGTCTCTTGCACCAAAACCTGTCCCTGTCACCTGTGCACCCCTCACCTGTCCCTGGCACTCCTCACCTGTCCCTGGCACTGTCACCTGTCCTTCACAGCCCTCACCTGTCCCTGGCACTCCTCACTTGTCCCTGCCACTGTCACCTGGCACCATCACCTGGTGCTGGAAATTCTCACCTGGCGCTGGCACCTGTTCCTTGTCCCTCTCACGTGTCTCTCACCCCAAAACCTGTCCCTGCCACTGTCACCTGTCCCTGGCAACCCTCACCTGTCCTTGCCACTGTCACCTGTCCCTGGCAACCCTCACCTGTCCCTGGCAACCCCTCACCTGTTCTTGGCACCCTCACCTGTCTCTGCCACCCCTCACCTGTCCCTGTCCCCCTCCACCGCCATGTGTGTCACCTCCTCCCCTCATGCTGTGAGGAATGACCCTGCCCCTCGCAGGTGACAGGTGACAGGTGACAGCAGCCTGGCTGTCCCCTCCCCAAATTCCCAAATTCCCCAAATTCGCCCCCTCACCTCCTCCACCTCGTCGATCCGGATGGAGAAGTTCTTCACAAACTCGTAGATGTCGTCCATGAGCCCCAGGGGCAGGTCCTGGCACAGGTGGGACATGTGGGACAGGTGGGACAGGTGGGATTGGGATTGATGGCATTGGGATTGGGACACGTGGGATTGACGGGACAGGTGGGATTGGTTGGACTGGGACAAGTGGGATGGGTGGGACAAGTGGCATTGGGATTTGGGACAGGTGGGATTGGTGACATTGGGTTTGGGGACAGGTGGGACAGGTGGCATTAGGATTGGGACAAGTGGCATTGGTGGGATTGGGATTGGGACAGGTGGGATTGGTGACATTGGGTTTGGGGACAGGTGGGACAGGTGGCATTAGGATTGGGACAAGTGGCATTGGTGGGATTGGTGGGATTGGGATTGGGACAGGTGGGATTGGTGACATTGGGTTTGGGGACAGGTGGCATTAGGATTGGGACAAGTGACATTGGTGGCATTGGGATTGGGACAAGTGGCATTGATGGGATTGGTGGCATTGGGATTGGGACAGGTGGCATTGGTGGCACACACAGGACAGGTGGGATTGGTGGGATTGATGGGATTGGGGCAGGTGGCATTGATGAGATTGGTGGCATTGAGATTGGGACAGGTGACACTGGTGGCACACACAGGACAGGTGAGAGCTCAGGTGGCACCAGGGATGCGGGCAGGGGGTCCCAAAGCTAGGAGATCCCACGGGAATGGGGTGCCAGGGATGGGGGTGCCAGGGATGGGGTCCCAAGGGAATGGGGATCCCAGGGAAATCATGGGGGTCCCAAGGATGGGGTTCTCAGGGGAATGGGGATCTTGGGGGTACAGACATCCCAGGGATGGGGGTCCTATGGAAATGGGGATCCCAGGGATGGGGTGCCTGTGAAAATGGGGTTCCCGTGGAAATGGGGTGCCCATGGGAATGGGGATCCCAGGAATAGGGTGCTCATGGAAATGGGGTGCCCATGGGAATAGGGATCCCATAGGACTGGAAATCCCAGAGATGGGTTTCTCATGGAAATGGGGATCCTAGAAATGGGGCTCCCATGGGAATGGGGTGCCCATGAGAATGGGGCTCCTGTGGGAATGGGGTGCCCGTGGGAATGGGGGGCCCATGGGAATGGGGTTCCCGTGGGAATGGGGGGCCCATGGGAATGGGGTGCCCGTGGGAATGGGGGGCCCATGGGAATGGGGTTCCCGTGGGAATGGGGGGCCCATGGGAATGGGGTGCCCGTGGGAATGGGGGGCCCATGGGAATGGGGTTTCCAGGGATGGGGGTGTCCATGGAAATAGGGTTTACAGGGATGGGGTTCTCAGGAATGGGGTTCCCATGGAAATGGGGTGCCCATGGATGGGGTTCCCAGCAATGGGGTTCCCATGGGAATGAGGATCCCAGGGATGGGGTTCCCATGGAAACGGGGTGCCCAGGAAGGGCAGCACCCCGGCCCCTCACCTGGTGCACGCCCCCGGGCCGCACGTAGGCCGCGTGCATCCGCGCCCCCGACACGCGCTCGTAGAACTCGAACATCTGGGGGGACACAGAGGGGACCCCGCTGCTGCTCAGCACCCTCGGCACCCCCACAGCCCCAAATCCCACCCCCCGAACCCCAAATCCCCCCAAATCCACCTTCTCCCTCTCCTCGAACATCCAGAAGAACGGGGTCATGGCCCCGATGTCCAGCGCGTGCGTGGTCACCGCCATGATGTGGTTCAGCAGCCGCGTGATCTCGGCGAAGAGAACTGAAAAAACGGGGGGAAAAGGGGATAAAAAGGGGGGTGATCCCCTAAATCCTGGGGGTGCCAGGGAGCTGGGAATGCTGGGGGGAGCCTCACCTCGGATCCACTGAGCCCGGGGAGGGGGGCGGATGTTGAGGAGCTTCTCCACGGCCAGCGAGTAGGCCTGCTCGTTGCACATCATGGACACGTAGTCCAGGCGGTCAAAGTAGGGCAGGGCCTGCGGGGACCGCGAGGAGACTGGGCATACTGGGAGCACTGGGAGAGCTGGGAGGGCTGGGAGCACTGGGCATACTGGGGATACTGGGAATAGTGGGGATACTGGGAGGGCTGGGAGGGCTGGGAGCACTGGGGATACTGGGAGCACTGGGAGGGCTGGGAACACTGGGGATACTGGGAGCACTGGGAGAGCTGGGAGGGCTGGGGAGCACTGGGGATACTGGGGATACTGGGAATAGTGGGGATACTGGGAGGGCTGGGAGCAGTGGGCATACTGGGAGCACTGGGAGCACTGGGGATACTGGGAGCACTGGGAGGGCTGGGAATAGTGGGGATACTGGGAGCACTGGGAGCACTGGGAGGGCTGGGAGCACTGGGGATACTGGGAGCACTGGGAGGGCTGGGAACACTGGGGATACTGGGAATAGTGGGGATACTGGGAATAGTGGGGATACTGGGAGCACTGGGAGAGCTGGGAGGGCTGGGAGCACTGGGCATACTGGGGATACTGGGAATAGTGGGGATACTGGGAAGACTGGGAGCACTGGGCATACTGGGAGCACTGGGAGCACTGGGGATACTGGGAGCACTGGGAGGGCTGGGAATAGTGGGGATACTGGGGATACTGGGAGCACTGGGAGGGCTGGGAGCACTGGGGATACTGGGAGCACTGGGAGGGCTGGGAACACTGGGGATACTGGGAATAGTGGGGATACTGGGAGCACTGGGAGAGCTGGGAGGGCTGGGAGCACTGGGGATACTGGGAGCACTGGGGGGGCTGGGGATACTGGGAATATTGAGAGGGCTGGGAAAGCTGGGAATACTGGGAGTGTTGCGAGTATTGGGAGCGCTAGAAATACTGTGAGTACTGGGAATACTGGCAGTACTGGGAACAGTGGAGTACTGGGGATACTAGGAAGACTGGCAGTACTGGGAATACTGGGAGTGCTGAGAGAACTTGAGTACTGGGACTGCTGGGAGGACTGGGAGTGTTCAGAGTACTGGGAATACTGGCAGGATTTGAGTACTGGGAGTGCTGAGAGTGCTGGGAGGACTGAGAGTACTGGCAGCGCTGTGAGGACTGGGAATATTGGGAATAATGGGAATACCGGGAATAGTCACAATAGGGGAGGTACTGGGAGCACTGGGAATACTGGGAGTACTGGGATCTCAGGGAATTGGGAATCTCAGGATCACAGGCAGGTAGGTTTTGTACTCAATGAGTTCCTCAGTGCTGTGGTGCAGCAGCCCCACATGGGGATCCATGGCAATGGGATTTCGGGGATCTCAGGGATGGAGATCCCATGGAATTGGGGATCCCATGCGTCTCAGGATCACCTACAGGTATGTCTTGTATTCAATGAGTTTCTTGGTGCTATGGTGTGGGGGGCAATGGGGATCCCATGGGAACGGAGGTTTCAGGGATGGGGATCTCAGGGATCTCGGGGAATTTGGGATCTCAGGGATCCCAGGATCACCTGCAGGTAGGTCTTGTACCCGATGAGTTTCTTGGTGCCACCATGCAGCAGCCCAACATGGGGGTGACAGGGCAATGGGATCCCAGGAAAATGGGGGCTTCAGGGATGGGAATTTCAGGGATCCCATGGAATTTGGGACCCCAGGATCACCTGCAGGTAGGTCTTGTACTCGATGAGCTTCTCGGCGCCGCAGTGCATCAGCCCCACATGGGGATCCCATGGGAAAGGGGGTTTCAGGGCAATGGGATCTCAGGGAAATGGGGGTTTCAGGCATGGGAATCTCAGGGAATTTAGGATCTCAGAGATCCCACGGCTCTCAGGCTCACCTGCAGGTATGTCTTGTACTCGATGAGCTTCTCGGTGCCGCGGTGCAGCAGCCCCACGTGCGGGTCGCACCGTTTCACCGTCTCCCCGCTCAGCTCCAGCACCAGCCTCAGCACCCCGTGCGCCGCCGGGTGCTGCGGCCCGAAGTTGATGGTCAGGCTGGAAACCTTCTTGTGGGCCACCGGGTCCTTGTCTGGGGACAGGGGACAGTGCCGGGGTCAGGGACATGGGAGCGGACACAGAGAGGGGTCAGGGACACAGGGAGAGCCCCCTCAGGGAGGGCACAAAACCCCTCAAATGTTGGGGACAAGGAGGGAGCAGCACCCGCTGAGGGTTTGTGGGGATCCTGAGTGACCCCCAAACCACCCCAAGGCCCCCAAAGCCCTCCTTAAACCCCACTCAGGATCTCAGGACCCCTCCAGGACCATCCCCAAAGCTTCTGAAACCCCTCCTGGACCTCCCAAACCGCCTCAGAGCACCCCTAGAACCCCCCAAAGGCCCTGAGACCCCTCCTGAACCGCTCAAAACGCCTCAGAGCACCCCCTAAAGGTCTTGGGACCCTTCCTGGGCTCCCCAAAGCTCTCTGAGCCCCCCTAGAACCCCCCAAAGCCCCTGACACCCCTCGTGGGCCGCCCAAACCGCCTCCAAACCGCCTCAGAGCACCCCTAGAGCCCCCCTAGAGGCCTCGGGACCCCTCCTGTGCCCCCCTAAAGCCCTCAGAGCACCCCCAAAGTACCCGACAGCCCCCAAAAGCCTCGTCCTCCCTGCTCAGGGCCCCCCAGAGCCCTCAGGGCCCTCCCAGAGCCCCCTCCCCACCTTGTCCCAGAGTGTCCCCGCTGTCCCCTCACCGTTCCAGGGTGGCGGCACCCACTTCTCGGTGGCCTTGCTGGGGTACATGATGGCCCCCGCGTACTGCTGCGCCCACTCGATGTCGGGCTGCCATTGGCGGCACCTGCGGGGCCGGGCGGTGAGCGGGAACAGCCCCAGAGCCTCCCCATAACCCTCCCCGCTTTGTCCCCGTGTCCCCCGCGGGCTCACCGGGCCGGGGCCGGGCCCAGCCGAGCCCCCGCCGCGCTCAGCCCCGAGGGGCCGCGGAGCCGCCACAGCGCCCGCAGCGCCGCCATCGTGCCCTTGGCAATGCGCATGCGCGGGGGCAGCCATGGCAGGGAAGGGCAGACGCTGTGGGCGCCGCCATGTTGGATACGGAGAGATGCCCGGCAATCATCATGAGTGATCTGCGCATGCGCAATGTGCCATGATGCTGGCGGGAAGCGTGCTGCCATGTTGGGTACGGGCATATCCCCTGCAACCATCCTGTGTACACTGCTCATGCGCAACACGATGTTGTGAGGCGGGCAGTGCCGCCATGTTGGTGTGGGCATCGTGACCTTGGCGCTGCGCAAGGGCGGAGAGCGCTGTGGATGGGAAGCACAGACGCAATGAGCGGCTCTGTGTTGGGCGTGGGCAGATGTGACGCCATTGTGTGCTTAGAGCGGGAACGCCGTGGATGGGAAGGGCAAGGGCAGCTGTGAGCGCCGCCATGACGCGTGTGGGCAGACGCGCAGCGCATGCGCACAAACGCGAGGAGTGGGGGGGGGGGAAGTCACACACGTGGCGCGGACACGCCTCTCCAATCCCCCGTCCAATCACAGCGCGTCGTTGTCGTGACGTCACCAAAGAAATTGAAAAATTCTAATAAGGGGCGGGGAAAAGAGCGGTTGCCACGGCGACGGCGCCCAGTCTGACCGCGCCCCCTCAGGGCGTGACTGACACAGGCCGCGCCCTCCCCGGGCACTCCCGGGTCTCTGCGGGCCCCGCGCTCCGTTCCGGGGTCACCGAGCGCCACCGGAGCCCCCTCGGGACCCTCCCCGGTTCTCCCCGACCGCCCCCTCCCCGCTGTGCCCTCTCCGCCCGCCCGGAGCGTGACCTCGCTGCAGCCCCGCCCTGTGACGTCATCACGCCGCGCCCTCCGCTCCAAGATGGCGGCGGCCGGGCGGGGCTGAGCGGGCCCGGGCCGGTACCGGGACCGGAGCGGTACCGGGGGCAGGGGGGTGACCCGCGAGGGCTGCCCGGGGGGTGGGAGCGCGGAACCGGGCCCGGAAGTACCGGAGCGGGTACCGGAACCGGGGGGGGGCCGAACCGGGACCGGGGCTGGAACGGGTACCGGGGCCGGGCGGTACCGGTACCGGGACCAAGAGCAGCGGGGTGGCACCGGGATCAGGCCGTACCGGGACCGGCGGTACTCGGTGGGGCAGGCAGCACCGGGACCAGATTGGGCTGAGCCGGAATCGGTACCAGGGCCAGGCAGGGACTGAACCGGGTCCTTCCCGGTACCGGAGATCGGCACTGCGTGGCCCGATTCCCTCCCGGTGCTACACGGGCGCTGCGCCGAACCCACCCATTTCCCTTTCCCAACGAGCACCGAGCAACCCCCGCTCCTTTCCCGCTACCGGAGCGGCCCCGTTCCATCTCCCGGAGCCTCTCCAATCCGTGTCCCTTCTATCCCACAGCCCCGGTGCTCCCGCCATGCTGCCCCGGGCCGCTTGGGCGGCTCTCCGGTAACACCGGGCGGCTCTCCGGTAACACCGGGAAGCTCTCCGGTAACACCGGGCGGCTCCCGGTAACACCGGGCGGCCCCGCGATGCTGCGGCGGCTGCTGGAGCGGCCGTGCTCGCTGGCGCTGCTGGTCGGGTGCCAGTTCGCTTTCGTGGCGTATTTCTCGCTCGGTGGGTTCCGCAACCTCACGGCGCTGTTCGGTCGCTCCGCCGGTCCCGTCGTGGATTATTCGCGGACCCACGACGTGTACGCCAACCTGAGCCGCGTCGGTGGCGGCACCGGGAATGGCCCCGCGGCGACGCCGGATCCTGCAAGGCCGCTGCCGTTCTGCCCCGAGAGATCGCCGTTCCTCGGTGAGAACGGGGAGGGGAACGGGAGGGGAACCGGGGAGGGAACGGAGACTCCCGACGGGAAACCGGGAGGAGAACGGGAGCACCGGGATGGGAACGGAGACCCCTGAGGGGGAGCTGGGACGGGAACGGGGGAACCGGAGAGGGAAAACGGGATGGGAACGGCGGGACCGAGAGGGGAACGGGAGCACCGGGGAGGGAACCGGGAGCACCGAGGGGAACGAGGGGGAAGGGGACAGGAACGGGAGCGCCGGACAGGAACGGAGACCCCCTGAAGGGGAACCGGGAGGAAACGGAGACTCCCGGGGAAAGGAAACGGGAGGAAAACGGGAGCACCGAGGGGCACGAGGGAACCGGGAGGGGAACGGGAGCACCGGGATGGGAACCGGGAGGAACCGGAGGGGGAAAGAACCGGGGACCCCCGGGGCGGGGGAAGGACCGAGGAGAGACCCCCTCCCCATGGGAGGAGGAACCGGGGCTGCTCCTTCCCCGGTACGGAACCGGTTTTAGCCCATCCCTCGGTAAATAACCGGTTCCATCCCCTCTCCCGGTACAGAACCCGTTCCCGCCGCTCCCGGGCAGGACCCGAGCCTGTCCCGGGCGGTAGAACCGGTCGGACCAGTTCCCTTCCCCAACCTGTCCTGTCCCGGGAAGGAGCCGCCCCCTCCCGGCACAGAACCGGGACAGAACCGGGCCGGGAAGGGAAATGTGGGGGGGGCTGGTCCGGTTTGGGGTGGGGGCAAAACCCGGGACCCCCGGGAGGGGAACAAACCCAGCCCGGTTTGGGATTTGGGGACACAAACCCAGCCCGGTTTGGGATGTGGGGACACAAACCCAGCCCGGTTTGGGATGTGGGGACACAAACCCAGCCCGGTTTGGGATTTGGGGACACAAACCCAGCCCGGTTTGGGATGTGGGGACACAAACCCAGCCTGGTTTGGGATTTGGGGACACAAACCCAGCCCAGTTTGGGACCCTGAGGGGACACCCCCAGTGCCCCTCGCAGTGTCCCCTCAGTGCCCTCAGCTCCTCGCAAAGCCCCTCTCAGTGCCCCCCTGAGTGCCCCCTCCCCACAGTGGGTCCCCAGTGCCCCTCTCAGTGCCCCCAGTACCCTCTCTCATGCCCCCTCCCCACAGCGGCCCCCTGGCTGTCCCAGTGCCCCCCAATGCCCCTCTCCATGCCCCCAATGCCCCTCAATGCCCCTCTCATTGCCCCCTGCTCCTCTCAGTGCCCCCCAATCCCCCTCTCAGCCCCCCAAATGCCCCTCAATGCCCCCTCCCCACAGTGGCCCCCCAATGCCCCTCTCCATGCCCCCAGTCCTCCTCTCAGCCCCCCAATGCCCCCCTCACTGCCCCCTTCCCACAGTGGGCCCCCCGGCCATCCCAATCCCCCTCTCAGTGCCCCCCAATGCCCCCCTGTCTCACTGCCCCCTCCCCACAGTGGGCCCCCAATGCCCCTCTCTATGGCCCCAGTGCCCCTCTCAATGCCCCCCAATGCCCCCTCTCTCACTGCCCCCTGCCCACACTGGGCCCCCTGCCCCTCTCAATGCCCCCCAATGCCCCTTCTCTCACTGCCCCCTGCCCACAGTGGGCCCCCTGGCCGTGTCCTTCTCGCGGGCGCCGTCGCTGGAGCAGATCCGGGCCAAGAACCCGGGGGTGCGGCGGGGGGGGCGCTACCGGCCCCCCCAGTGCGAGTCCCGCTCCAGGACCGCCGTCATCGTCCCCCACCGCAACCGGGAGAGCCACCTGGGCCACCTGCTCTACTACCTGCACCCCTTCCTGCAGCGCCAGCAGCTGCACTACGGCATCTACGTCGTGCACCAGGTGCCAGGGGGGTGCCAGGCGGTCCCCGGGGGGGTTTGGGGCATCCCCAGGGGGATTTGAGGTGGTTTGAGGGGTCCCCGGGGGGGTTTGGGGGTGCCCAGAGGGGTTTGGGGGGGTCCTCAGGGTGGTTTGAGGGGTCCCCGGGGGGGGGTTTGGGGAGTCCTCACAGTGGTTTGAGTCAGTTTGGGGGGGTCCCCAGAGAGGTTTGAGGGGTCCCCAGTGTGGTTTAGGGGGTGCTCAGGGTGATTTGAGGTGGTTTGACGGGTCCCCAGGGGGGTTTAGGGGGTGCCCAGGGGGGTTTGGGGCATCCCCAGGGGGATTTGAGGTGGTTTGAGGGGTCCTTGGGGGGGTTTGGCGGTGCCCAGGGGGGTTTGGGGGGGGTCCTCAGGGTGGTTTGAGGTGGTTCAGGGAGTCCCCGGGGTGGCCTTGAAGGGGTTTGTGGGGTCCCCAGGGGGGTTTGGGGTGGTTCAGGGGGTTCTCAGTGTGGTTTCGGGGCTCCTCAGGGGGGTTTGGGGTGGTTTGAGGGGTCTCCAGGGGGGCCTTGAGGTGGTTTGAGGGGTCCCAAGGGTGGTTTGATGTGGTTTGGGGGATCTCCAGGGGGGTTTGAGGGGGTGCCCAGGGGGATTTGAATTGGTTTAGGGGCTCTCCAGGGGGGTTTGAGAGGTCCTCAGGGGAGTTTGAGGCATCTCTAGGGGGTTTGGGGTGTGCCCAGGACATTTTGGGGTGTCCCCAGGATATTTTGGGGGTATCCCCAGGACATTTTGGGGTGTCCCCAGGACATTTTGGGGTGTCCCTAGGCCGGGAACTGCACGTTTAACTGGGCCAAGCTGCTGAACGTGAAGGGCTGGTTTAGAGATTCCCAGGATGGTTTAGACATTTCCCAGGCTATTTTGGGGTGACCCCCGTGGATTTTGGGGTATCCCCAGGCCAGGAACTGCACGTTTAACCGGGCCAAGCTGCTGAACGTGGGGGTGAAGAGATGGTTCAGTGGGGATGGTTTGGGGTGTTCCCAGGAGGATTTGGGGTATCCCCAGGACATTTTGGGGTAACCCCAGAACATTTTGGGGTGACCCCAGAACATTTTGGGGTGTCCCCAGGTCGGGAACTGCACATTTAACCGGGCCAAGCTGCTGAACATGTGGGCGAAGAGATGGTTTAGACTTTTAGGGATGGTTTAGAGGAGGTGGTTTAGAGGTTTCCCAGGATATTTTGGGGTGACCCCCGTGGATTTTGGGGTGTCCCCAGGCCGGGAACTGCACGTTTAACCGGGCCAAGCTGCTGAACGTGGGCGTGAAGGAGGCGCTGAAGGACGAGGACTGGGACTGCCTGTTCCTGCACGACGTGGACCTGATCCCCGAGAACGACCACAACCTGTACACGTGCGACCCCTGGAACCCCAAACACGCCTCCGTGGCCATGAACAAATTCGGGTACAGGTGAGGGACACCCTGGGGACATGCTGGGGACACCCTGGGGCACCTTGGGGACACCCTGGGGACACCCTGGGGCACCTTGAGGCACCCTAGGGACACCTTGGGGGCACCTTGGGGGCACCTTGGGGACACCCTGGGACACCTTGGGGACACCCTGGGGCACCTTGGGGACACCTTGGGAACACCTTGGGCACGCCCTGGGGACATCTTGGGGCACCTTGGGGACACCCTGAGGGTGCCCTGGGGACACGCTGGGGACGCCCTGGGGACGCCCTGGGGCACCCTGGGGACACCTTGGGGACACCCTGGGGACACCCTGGGGCACCTTGGGGATGCCCTGGGGACACCCTGAGACACCTTGGGGGCACCCTGGGGCACGTTGGGGACACCCGGGGACGCCCTGGGGACACCCTGGGGATGCAGAGGGTGTGGCATTGCCCTGGAGGGGACATGAAGGCTGTTCTGTCACCTTAGGGGGGGGCAAAAGGGGCAAAAGGGGTGTGGCATTGCCATGGGAGGTGTGACAGTGCCCTGGGGGGGAAACAAGGGGTCTCCTGTCACCCTCGGGGGGACACAGAGGGTGTGACATTGCCCTGGAGGGGACATGGGGGGTGTTCTGTCACCTTGCAGGGGGACACAAGGGGTGTGGCATTGCCATGGGAGGTGTGACATTGCTCTGGGGGGGGACATGAGGGGTGTGACATCCCTTTGGCGGGGACACAGAGTGTGGCATTGTCCTGTAGGGGACATGAGGGGTGTTCTGTCAGCTTGGGGGGGGACACAAGGGATGTGGCATTGCCCTGGAGGGGACATGAGGGGTGTGACATCCCTTTGGGAGGGATATGGGGGATGTGACATCACTTTGCGGGGGGACACAGAGAGTGTGACAATGCCATGGGGGGTGTGACATCACTTTGGGGGTGTCACAGAGGGTGTGACAGTGTCCCCTGTGTCCCCAGCCTGCCGTACCCGCAGTATTTCGGGGGGGTCTCGGCGCTGACCCCAGACCAGTACATGAAGATCAACGGGTTCCCCAACGAGTACTGGGGCTGGGGGGGCGAGGACGATGACATCGCCACCAGGTAGGGCTGGGGACAGCCTGGGGACAGCCTGGGGACACTGCCATGGCACGGGCGTGTGGCACTTGGGGGGTGGCATCGTGTGCCCACCGAGCTGGGGGGACACGGGGGGGTGTTCTGTCACCTTGGCGGGGACACAAGGGGTGTGGCAGTGCCACGTGGGGTGGTGACATTGCTCTGGGAGGGGACACAAGGGGTGTGGCATGGCCGTGGGGGCTGTGACATTGCCCTGGGGGGGACATTGGGGATGTGACATTGCCCTGGGAGGGGACACAAGGGGTGTGGCATGGCCGTGGGGGCTGTGACATTGCCCTGGGGGGGACATGGATGGTATCCTGTCACATTGAGGGGAACATGGCACGTGTGACATTGTCTTGCGTGGGACATTGGGGATGTGACATTGCCCTGGAGGGGACTCAGAGGGTGTGACATTACCCTGGAGGTGTCCCCACGCCCTGTCCCCTCAGGGTGACATGGTGATGGTGTCATTGTGTGGCGGCTGTCACTGCCACCCTGGAGCTGTGCTACCACCCTGAGGGCCACCTCGGCGGTGTCCCTGTCCCCTCAGGGTGACACCGTGACCCTCCTTTCTCACTGTCCCCATATTTGTGTCCCCACCGCTGGGGACACGGGGGCTGTCCCAGCGCTGTGGCCCCACCCCGGGGCTGTCGCTGTCGCTGTCCCCGCCCCGGTGCCATTGTCGCCGCTGTCCCCTAGGGTGCGCCTGGCCGGGATGAAGATCTCCCGCCCTCCCGTCTCCATCGGCCACTACAAAATGGTGAAACACAAGAGCGACAAAGGCAACGAGGAGAACCCGCACAGGTGCGGGGGACACGGGGACACAGGGGACATCAGTGCCATCTGGGCTGTGTCCCCAGGTTTGACCTGCAGGTGCAGGGGGCTACCAGGGGATAGAGGGGACATGGGTGACAATGTTGGGTGTGTCCCCAGGTTCCACCTGCAGGTGCAGGGTGACTCAGAGAGGACAGAGGGGACACAGGGCACACAGGTGCCATCTCGGGCGTGTCCCCAGGTTTCACCTGCTGGTGCGGGTGCAGGGGGCTCTGGGAGGGGACACAGGTGACATCAGTGCCATCTGGGCTGTGTCCCCAGGTTTGACCTGCTGGTGCAGGGGGCTACGAGGGGACAGAGGGGACACGGGTGACAATGTCAGGCGTGTCCCCAGGTTCCACCTGCTGGTGCAGGTGACTCCGGGGTGGCCGTGAGGGGACAGAGGGAACACAGGTGCCATCTCTGGCGTGTCCCCAGGTTTCACCTGCTGGTGCAGGTGTGAGGGTGGCTTCAAGGGGACACAGGTGACATCAGTGCCATCTGGGCTGTGTCCCCAGGTTTCACCTGCTGGTGCAGGTGTAGGGTGACCCCAAGGGAACACAGGTGACATCAGTGCCATCTCTGGCATGTCCCCAGGTTCGACCTGCTGGTGCAGGTGTGAGGGTGGCTCCAAGGGGACACTGATGACAATGTCGGGTGTGTCCCCAGGTTCGACCTGCTGGTGCAGGCGTAGGGTGACCCCAAGGGGACACAGGTGACATCAGTGCCATCTCTGGCGCGTCCCCAGGTTCGACCTGCTGGTGCGCACGCAGCGCACGTGGACGCAGGACGGGATGAACTCGCTCAGTTACGCGCTGCTGGCGCGGGAGCTGCTCCCGCTCTACACCAACCTCACGGCCGACATCGGCTGCGACCCCCGCGCCCGCGCCCGCCCCGGTGCCGCCGCCGGTGCCGCCGCCGCCAGCCGCTTCCGGCAGGAGATGCTGCGCAAAGCGCCCCGCGAGGACCTGCCCGCGCTGCTGCCGCTGCCGCTGTCGCTGTCACCGCCCCGCCGAGAGGGGACAGTGACGGTGACAGCGACAGCGAGGGGGGGCAATCAGAGCGTGGCATCAGCCCTGCCTTGAGACCCCCCCCCCCTCGAATGGACACCACGGGGGATGTGTGGACTCTGGGATGGGGGGACAGGGACACCCCAATGGGGACAGGGACACCCTCGGGGGGGAGGGACACAGGGGTCTCCCAGCCCTGCCCCCCATCCCCCTGGTGGGGCTTTGGGGTCCCTGGATCGGTTTTGAGGTCCCCAGATCGGTTTTGGGGTCCCTGGATTGGTTTTAGAGTCCCCGGATCAGTTTTTGGGTCCTCAGTGGGGTTTTGAGGTCCCTAGATTGGTTTTTGGGGTCCCTGGTGAGGTTTTGGGGTCCCTGGTGAGGTTTTGGGGTCCCTGGCTGGGTTTTGGGGTCCCCAGATCGGTTTTGGGGTCCCTGGCTAGGTTTTGGGGTCCTCTGTGGGGTTTTGAGCTCCCCAGATTGGTTTTGGGTCCCCCAGATCGGTTTTGGGGTCCCTGGCTGGGTTTTGGGATCCCTGGATCAATTTTGGAGTCCCTGGTGAGGTTTTGGGGTCCCCGGATCGGTTTTGGGGTCCCTGGCTGCGTTTATGGTGTCCCCAGATCAGTTTTGGGGTCCCAGGCCGGGTTTTGGGGTCCCCGGCCGGGGCACGCGGGTATTTATTGTATTTATGAGCCGCTCCTTGGACCTTTCTAAAGGGTTTTTTTCAATTAAAAAAAAAAATCATTTTGTCCTACACTGGCGGCCGTGGGGGGACCCCAGGAATGCGGGGGGGGGGGTCAGGGGGTCAGGGTTCGGGGGGGGACCCCAAAATCCTCCCCACGGCCGCCCTGGCGCTGGCGATGCAGTCGTTGACGGAGACCCCGGAGTAGGAGGCGCCGACGAGGCTCAGGGGCAGCTGCTGCTCCTTGAGGAACCGCTGGATGCGCTCTGGGGGACAGCGGGGACAGTGGGGACACCCTGGGGACACCCTGGGGACACCCTGGGGACAGTGGGGACACCCCCAGCCCTGCCACTCTCACCTAAGCGCTCCCAGTGTCCCAGCGTGTACTGGGGGATGCAGTCCTGGGGAAAGAGGGGGGACACGGGTGAGACCCTGAGAGACACCCCGGAGTGTCACCCACACAGAGACACCCCCAAAATGTCACCTCCCCAAAGTGCCATCCACCCAAAGCTCCCCCAAAATGTCACCCACCCAGAATTCCCCCTAAAATGTCACTCAGAGTGTCACCCCCACAAAGTGTCACCCACCCAGAGCCACCCTCAAATGTCACCTCTCCAAAGTGTCACCTACCCAGAGCCACCCTTGAAATGTCACCCACCCTGAACCCCCCCAAGTGTCATCCACACAGAGCCCCCCCGAAGTGTCACCTGCCCAGAGTGCCCCTGGAGTGTCACCCCTCTCAAGTGTCACTCAGATTCCCCCCAGAACGTCACCCACCAAAGCATAACCCACCCAGAGCCACCCCCAAAATGTCACCCCCCCCAGAATGTTCCCCACCCAAAGTGTCACCCACTCACAGCCCCCCCAAAAATGTCACCCACCTGGAGTGTCACCCCAACCAAGTGTCACCCACCCAGAACCTCCCTCAAAATGTCACTCACCCAGAGCCACAGAGCCACCCCCGCCCAGAATGTCCCCCACCAAAAGTGCCACCCTCCCCGAAGTGCCACCCCCCGGTGTCCCCACCTGCTGCACGCTGACGATGGCGTTCCTGGGGGTCCCGGCCAGCCCCAGGTGGTCGCTCACGGCCGCCCGTGCCCGGCTCAGCAGCAGCTCCGGGGCCACCAGGGCGGGGTCCCCAAAGCTCTGCTGGAACCAGGCCCCGCCCAGCATCACCTGGGGACACCCCGACATCAGCCCTGGGACACCCACAGGGTCCCCAGGGCCACCCCCTCCCAGTGTCACCCACCGTCAGCCCCCCAAAATCAGCCTTGGGACACGCACGGTGTCCCCATGGTCACCCCATCCCAGTGTCCCCGGTGCCACCCACCATCAGCCCTCCAAAATCAGCCCTGGGACACCCACGGTGTCCCCATGGCCACCTCCTCCCAGTGTCACCCACTGTGAGCCCCCCAAAATCAGCCCTGGGACATCCACAGTGTGCCCAGTGCCACCCCCCTGGTGGTCCCCAATGTCACCCCTCCCAGATGTCCCCACATGATGTCCCCAGTGTCCCCACCGTGAGCAGCAGCAAGGGGGTCCCAGCATCACCTGGGGGACGCCATCAGCCCCCCAAAACCACCCCTGTCACCCCCTCCAGTGTCCTCTTTGTCACTCTCCTGTGTCCCCAGTGTCCTCCCACAATATCCCCGCAAATAAATCCTGTCACTCCCCCTGGTGTCCCCAGTGTCACCCCCTGGTGTCCCCACCATAAGCCCCCCAAAACCACCCATCACTCCCTCAGTGTCCCCAGTGTCACCCCCTCGTGTCTCCCCTGGTGTCCTCGGTGTCCTCACCGTGAGCCCCCCCAAATCACTCCTGTCACCCTGCATGTTGTCCCCATTGTCCCCCTCAGTGTCCCCAGTGTCCCCCCATGGTGTCCCCACCGTGAGCCACAGCGAGGGGGTCCCAGCATCACCCGGGGGACACTGCCAGCCCCCCAAAAAAACCACCCCTGTCACCCCCACAGTGTCCCTGGTGTCACCCTCCCGCGTGTCCCTATATGATGTCCCCAGTGTCCCCCCACGATGTCCCCACCATGAGCCCCCCAGACGACCCCTATCACCCCCCTCAGTGTCCACAGTGCCACCCCACCGGTGTCCCCTGTGTCCCTCCCCCGTGTCCTCACTGTGAGCCCCCCAAATCACTCCTGTCACCCTGCATGTTGTCCCCATTGTCCCCCCGGTGTCCCCACCGTGAGGCGCAGCGAGGCCCTCCCAGTGTCCCCAGTGTCACTCCCTCTGGTGTCCCCAGTGTCCCCTCCCCGGTGTCCCCACCGTGAGGCGCAGCGAGGCCCTCCCAGTGTCACTCCCTCAGTGTCCCCTGTGTCCCCTCCCCGGTGTCCCCACCGTGAGGCGCAGCGAGGCCGCCCCGGGGGTCGCGGGGGTCCCGTCGTGCTCCGGGAACGCCACCGAGTCGTAGACGATGCCCAGGAGCGCCGGGTCCTCCGAGGATGGCACCAGGTGCCCAAAGCCCTGCGGGGACGGGGACGGGCTGGGGTCACCGCGGGGCTCGGGGACAGCGCGGGGACAGCGCGGGGACAGCGGGCAGCGCTCACCGTGACGGGCAGCGCGGCGCCCTCGTACTGCAGGTTCACCACGGCCACGGAGGCGGCCGGGATGGCCCCGAGCTCCCGAGCCAGCGGCTCCGCCTCGGGCGGCAGCGCCCGCGCCAGCGCTGGGGACAGCGGGGACAGAGTCAGTGACACCGCGGGGGACAGCGGGGACAGCGGGGACAGAGTCAGTGACACCGCGGGGACAGCGGGGACAGCGTCAGTGACACCGCGGGGACAGCGGGGACAGCGGGGACAGTGTCAGCGACACCGCGGGGGACAGCGGGGACAGCGGGGACAGAGTCAGTGACACCGCGGGGACAGCGGGGACAGAGTCAGTGACACCGCGGGGACAGTGGGGACAGCGGGGACAGAGTCAGTGACACCGCGGGGGACAGCGGGGACAGCGGGGACAGAGTCAGTGACACCGCGGGGACAGCGGGGACAGCGGGGACAGCGTCAGCGACACCGCGGGGGACAGCGGGGACAGAGTCAGTGACACCGCGGGGACAGCGGGGACAGTGTCAGGGACACCATGGGGACAGCAGGGACAGTCAGTGACACCGCGGGGACAGTGTCAGTGACACCGGGGGGACAGCGTCAGTGACATCAGTGACACCGCGGGGACACCGAGGGGACACGGCAGGGACACCCACCCCCAGCCCTGTGTCTGTACCTGAGGCCGGGAGGGCGCTGATGACGTGATCGGCCGTGAGGGTGGCACCGGGCACGGTGAGCTGCGGGGACAGCAGGGGACACTGGGGACACTGGGGAGGGGACTGGGGACACTGGGGACAGTGGGGAGGGGATAGGGGACAGGACAGGAGGTACTGGGGGCACTGGGGAGTGGACTGGGGACACAGGGGACAGTGGGGACAATGGGGGCACTGGGGACAATGGGGACACTGGGGGCAATGAGGAAGCGACTGGGGACACTGGTGACAATGGGGACAGCAGCACTGGGGAGGGGACTGGGGACACTGGGGACAGGACTGGGGACACTGGGGGCACTGGGGACACGGGACAATGAAGAGGCGACTGGGGACACTGGGGACAGGACTGAGGAGGGGACTGGGGACATTGGGGACAGGACTGGGGACACTGGGGGCACTGGGGACAACGGGGACAGCACTGGGGAGCAATGGGGACAATAGGGAGAGGACTGGGGACACTGGGAACAGGACTTGGGACACTGAAGACGGGACTGGGGGCAATGGGGACAATGAGAAGGAGACTGGGGACACTGGGGACACACTGGGAACAGGACTGAGGACAGCACTGGGGACACTGGGAACAGGACTGGGGACACTCTAGAGGGGACCCGGGGGACACCGGGGAGGGGACAAAGCACGGTGGCAGGGGATGCAGAGCGGGGAGGGGACACAAGGGACACCGAGGAGGGGACAAAGCACGGTGGCAGTGGGATGCAGAGCAGGGAGGGGACACAGTGAAGGCAGCGGGTGGCGCGGGCGGTGTCCCCACCTGCCACTGGCCGCGGCGGTGGCACAGGTGTGTCAGGGGCGTGTGACAGCGCAGCTCGGCGCCGCGCGGGGACACGAAGGCCACCAGGGCCCGCGCCAGGGACTCCATCCCGCCCCGCAGCGACCACTGGCTCCAGCGCTCGGCCCGCGCCCGCCGCGCCAGCCCCGCCTCGGGGCCCGCCCCGCCGCCGCCACCTGCGGGGACACCGCGGTGACACCGCGCGGGAGGGGGACACGGCGTCCCCCGTGCCGGGGTGTGCCCCCGGTGTGCCCTGTCCCAGCCCCGGGGTGTCCCCCCCGTGTCCCGTGTCTCCTGTCCCAGCCCTCAGTGGATCCCGGTGACAGCCAAATCAGGGGTCCCCACGCTGTCACCAGCCTGGGGGTGTCCCCACCTTGTCCCCAGCCCCGGGGTGTCCCCTGTCCCAGCTCCGCAGGATGGACCCGTCCAAGAGGTGGCACCTGAGGGTCCCCGTGGGTATCCCCCTGCCCACCAGATGCCAGCACCAGCCCCAGCAGTGTCCCCAGGGTGTCCCCACAGTGTCCCAGTGCCAACCCCAGCAATGTCCCCACCGTGTGGCAGTGCCAGCCCCAGCAGTGTCCCCAGTGTCCCCATGTCCCCACCGTGTGGCAGTGCCAGCCCCAGCAGTGTCCCCAATGTCCCCATGTCCCCAATGTCCCCATGTCCCCACCGTGTGGCAGTGCCAGCCCCAGCAGCACAGAGCCCCTCTGTCTCTCGGCCTGGAACAGCGCAGGGAAGCAGCTGCGCACGCTCAGGGCCCGGCTGTCCCCGGCAAACACCCCCCGGCACAGGGAATCCACGGCCAGCTCCGCCACCTGGGGACAGGGACAGTGACACAGGGACAGTGACAGTGACACACACCCCCCGGCACAGGGAATCCACGGCCAGCTCTGCCACCTGGGGACAGGGACAGGGACAGTGACACAGGGACACTGACAGACTGTCCCCGGCAAACACCCCCCGGCACAGGGAATCCATGGCCAGCTCGGCCACCTGGGGACAGGGAAAGGGACACAGGGACAGTGACAGGGACAGTGACAGTGACACAGGGACAGGGACAGTGACACAGAGACACTGACAGTGACACACACCCCCCGGCACAGGGAATCCACGGCCAGCTCCGCCACCTGGGGACAGGGACAGTGACACAGGGACACTGACAGTGACACACACCCCCCGGCACAGGGAATCCACGGCCAGCTCCGCCACCTGGGGACAGGGACAGGGACAGTGACACAGGGACACTGACAGTGACACACACCCCCCGGCACAGGGAATCCACGGCCAGCTCGGCCACCTGGGGACAGGGAAAGGGACACAGGGACAGTGACAGGGACAGTGACACAGGGACAGGGACAGTGACACAGAGACACTGACAGTGACACACACTCCCCGGCACCGCGAGTCCACGGCCAGCTCCGCCACATGGGAACAGGGACAGTGACACAGGAACAGTGACAAGGACAGTGACAGAGGAACAGTGACAGGGACAGTGACACAGTGACACACACCCCCCAGCACAGGGAATCCACAGCCAGCTCTGCTACCTGGGGACAGGGACAGTGACAATGACAGTGACACAGTGACAGTGACACACACCCCCCGGCACAGGGAATCCACGGCCAGCTCTGCTACCTGGGGACACAGGGACAATGGGGACAGTGACAGGGACACAGGGACAGTGACACACACACCCCAGCACAGTGAGTCCACGGCCAGCTCTGCCACCTGGGAACAGGGGCAGGGACACAGGGACAGTGACACAGTGACACAGGGACAGGGACACAGGGACAGAGACAGTGACACGGGACACAGGGACAGTGACAGTGACACAGGGACAGTGACACAGGGACAGTGACACAGTGACAGTGACACACACCCCCTGGCACAGGGAATCCACAGCCAGCTCCGCCACCTGGGGACAGGGACACAGGGACAGTGACAGGGACAGGGACACAGGGACACTGACAGTGACACAGTGACAGTGACACAGTGACACAGGGACAGTGACAGTGACACACACCCCCCGGCACAGCGAGTCCACAGCCAGCTCTGCCACTTGGGGACAGGGACACAGGGACAGTGACACAGGGACAGTGACAGTGACACAGGGACAGGGACACAGTGACACAGTGACAGTGACACAGGGACAGGGACACAGGGACAGTGACAGGCTGTCCACGGCCACCTGAGGGACAGCGATACAGGGACAAAGGGACAGTGACACATGGACAGAGGAACAGTGGGACCCCACCCAGCCATGGGAGACCCCGATAAGGCCGGGCGGGGCTCTGGGCTCGGTTATCGGGGTTTGGGGTGGGGCCTTTGGGGGGGTTATCGGGGCCTTGGGGGGCTCTGGGGGTTTTGGGGGATTTGGGGGGGTGGTTCCAGGGGATTCTGGGGCGGATCTGAAGGTTCGGGGTGGTTCTGGGGGTGGATCTGGGAGTTTTGGGTGGTTCTGTGGGTGGTTCCAGGGGGTTTTGGGGTGGATTTGGGGGTTTTGTGGGGATTCTGGGGTGGTTCTGGGGTGGAACTGGGGGTTTTAGGGTGGATCTGGGGTTCTGTGGTGGATCAAGGGTTTTGGGGTGGTTCCAGGGGGTTTTGGGGTGGATCAGGGGTTTTGGGGTGGATCAGGGGTTCTGGGGTTGTTCTGTGGGTGGTTCCAGGGGGTTTTGGGGTGGATTTGGGGAGTTCTGGGGTGGTTCTGGGGGTGGCTCCAGATGGTGTTGGGGTGGAACTGGGGGTTTTTAGGGTGGATCTGGGGTTCTGTGGTGGATCAAGGGTTTTGGGGTGGTTCCAGGCGGTTTTGGGGTGGATCAGGGGTTCTGGGGTGGACCTGTGGGTGGTTCCAGGCGGTTTTGGGGTGGATCAGGGGTTCTGGGGTTGTTCTGTGGGTGGTTCCAGGGGGTTTTGGGGTGGATCAGGGGTTCTGGGGTTGTTCTGTGGGTGGTTCCAGGGGGTTTTGGGGTGGATCAGGGGTTCTGGGGTTGTTCTGTGGGTGGTTCCAGGGGGTTTTGGGGCAGATCAGGTGTTTTGGGGGGATTCTGGGGATTTTGGAGTGGACCTGTGGGTGGTTCCAGGGGGTTTTGGGGCGGATCAGGGGTTCTGGGGTTGTTCTGTGGGTGGTTCCAGGGGGTTTTGGGGCAGATCAGGGGTTTTGGGGCACCCACCTCGGGCCCGAAGCGGCGCTGGGCGAAGCCGTGGGCGCTCTCGTCCGGCGCCGTCCCCGCCGGGGTCAGGAGATCCCGCAGAGCGCTCCAGAGCAGGGCCCGCGAGAACGGGGGCACCGCGCGCAGCAAACCCCTGGGGACACAGGGGGACATTGGGGACATTGGGGTGGCACCGGGGACAGGGGGCACCGCGCGCAGCAAACCCCTGGGGACACAGCGGGGACATTGGGGTGGCACCGGGGACAGGGGGCACCGCGCGCAGCAAACCCCTGGGGACACAGCGGGGACATTGGGGACATTGGGGTGGCACCGGGGACAGGGGGCACCGCGCGCAGCAAACCCCTGGGGACACAGGGGGACATTGGGGACAGCTGGGATGGCACCGGGGACAGGGGGCACCGCGCGCAGCAAACCCCTGGGGACACAGGGGGACATTGGGGACAGCTGGGATGGCACCGGGGACAGGGGGCACCGCGCGGAGCAAACCCCTGGGGACACAGCGGGGACATTGGGGTGGCATTGGGGGACAGCTGGGGTGGCACCGGGGACAGCCCTGAGCAACCCCCTGGGGACAGCAGGGACTGGGGGCACGGCACGCAGCAAACCTCTGGGGACAGAGAGGGGACATTGGGGTGGCATTGGGGACAGCCCTGAACAACCCCTGGGGACATTGGGGACAGGGGGCACAGCACGGAGCAATCCACTGGGGACAGAGGAGTGTGACACTGGGGACACAGGGCTGGCACCAGGGACAGGGGGCACGGCGCGCAGCAAACCTCTGGGGACACAGGGGGGACACTGGGGTAGCATTGGGGACAGGGGGCACGGCCTGCAGCAACCCCCTGGGGACACAACAGGGACAGCAGGGATGGCACTGGGGACAGCAGGGACAGGGGGCACAGCCCACAGCACACCCCTGGGGACATAGGGGTGACATTGGGGACAGTCCTGAGCAACCCCTGGGGACAGCAGGGACAGAGGCGGCGCTGGGGACAATGGGCATGGCCCACAGCAAACCCCTGGGGACAGCAGGGACAGGAGGTGGCATTGGGGACAGCGAGGGTGGCATTGGGGACAGGGGGCTGGCACCAAGGACAGAGGGCACAGCCCACACTGGAGACAGCGGGGGTGGCACTGGGGACAGCAGGGACACACAGGGGTGGCATTGGCGACAGCCCTGAGGGACACTGCACAGTCAAGGGGTGACATTGGTGACGGGGGGGGGGGGGGGGGGGGTGGCCCTGGTGACAAGGGACAGGTGCCACCCACCCGAGGCCCGAGGGCAGGGGGTGCAGGGCCCCCCCCAGGTACAGGAAGCGGTTCCGAGCCGCCGGGTGCTCCCTGGGGACAGCCAGGATGTCACCGGCCAGCCCCAGCTCCGACACCTGCGGGGACACACAGGGACACCCGAGTCACCCAGGGACCCCCAAAATCATCCAGGGACCCCCAGGATCCACGCAGGGACCCCAAAATTCATCCAGGGACTGCCAGAATTCATCCAGGGACACCAAAAATTCTTCCAGGGACCCCCCAGAATCCACACAGGGACCCCGAAATCCACCCAGAGATCCCCAGGATTCATCCAGGAACCCCAAAAATCAACCAGGGACCCCCTGGATCCACACAGGGACCCCCCAGGATCCACGCAGGGACCCCAAAATTCATCCAGGGACCCTCACGATTCATCCTAAGATCCTCAGGATTCATCCAGGGAGCTCAAAAATCATCCAGGGACCCCAAAAATCATCCAGGGAGTCCCAAGATCCACACAGGGACCCCAAAATTCATCCAGAGAGTCCCAAAAATCATCCAGGGACCCCCAAAATCCACATGGCGACCCCCCAAAAATTCATCCAGTGACCCCAAAAATCATCCAGGGACCCCCAGGGTTCATCCAGGAAGTCCCAAAATTCATTCAGGGACCCCCCAAAATCCACATGGGGACCCCGAAATCCACCCAGAGATCCCCAGGATTCATCCAGGAACCCCCAAAAATCATTCAGGGACTGCTAGAATTCATCCATGCACCCCAAAAATTCTTCCAGGGACCCCTCTGTCAGCCCCAACCCAGTCCCCAGGATGCCCCTGTCACCCCAGGACCCCCCAAGGCTCCCTGTGTCACCCCAAATCCCCCCCAGCCCCTCAGGAACCCCTTTTGTCACCACAAAGCCACCCTGAGACCCCGCTGGCACCCCAAACCCAGCCCCAAGGACCCCCAACATCCACCAAGGAATCCCTCCTCCAAACCCCGGGACCCCTTCCTGTCACCCCAAAACCCCCCCAGGGACCCCCCAGTCCCCCCTCTGTCACCAGAAACCCACCCTGGGACCCCTCTGTGACCCCAAACCCAGCACCGGGGAACCCAGACCCCAATTCAAGAGAGCTCCCTCAACCCCCCTGGGGACCCCTCTGATACCCCAAAACCAACCCCAAGAACCCCCAATACCCACCCAGGACCCCCTCTGTCACCCCCAAACCAACCTCAGGGACCCCCAAACCCCACTCCCAGCCCCCCAGGACCCTCTCTTTCACCCCAAGCCAGCCCCAAGGACCCCCCAACACCCCCTCAGGGACCCCCTCCAGGATGCCCCTGTCACCCCAAGACCTCTCCAGAGCCCCCTCTGTCACCCCAAACCCAACCCCGGGGACCCCCCCAAACCCCAGAGACCCCTCTGTGACCCCAAACCCAGCCCCAGGGACCCCCCCAAACCCCAGAGACCCCTCTGTGACCCCAAACCCAGCCCCAGGGACCCCCCCAAACCCCAGAGACCCCTCTGTGACCCCAAACCCAGCCCCAGGGACCCCCCCAGGACCCCCCTGTCACCCCAAACCCAGCCCCGGGGACCCCCCCAAACCCCAGAGACCCCTCTGTGACCCCAAACCCAGCCCCCCAACACCCCCCAAACCCCAGAGACCCCTCTAGCACCCCAAACCCAGCCCCAGGGACCCCCCCAAACCCCAGAGACCCCTCTGTGACCCCAAACCCAGCCCCGGGGACCCCTCCAGCCCCCCAGGACCCCCCTGTCACCCCAAACCCAGCCCCAGGGACCCCCCCAGCCCCCCAGGAGCCCTCTATCACCCCAAACCCAGCCCCGGGGACCCCCCCAAACCCCAGAGACCCCTCTGTGACCCCAAACCCAGCCCCAGGGAGCCCTCCAGCCCCCCAGAACCCCTCTGTGACCCCAAACCCAGCCCCGGGGACCCCCCATTCCCCCGTACCATGTGCAGGGTCTGTGCCCCCGCGGGCCCCGCGGGCCGGACGCCCCTCGGGCCATGCTCGAACACGGCGCCCTCGGGGCTCCGGGTGCTCTGCAGCCACCCCCCGAAGCGACCGCTGGCCTCCAGCAGCACCACCTGGGGACCCCCGGGACACCGGGTCAACACCGAGACCCCCGGGGCAACACCGGGACCCCTGGGACACCGGATCAACACCGGGAACCCCGGGATCATAACCGGGACCGAAGGGACACGGGATCAACACCGGGACCGCCGGCACCCCGAATCTACACCGGGACCCCCGGGATCATAACCAGGAACCTCGGGACCCCAAATCAACACCAGGACCCCCGAGTCAACACCGGGACCCCCGGCACCCCAAATCAACACCGGGAATCCCGGGACCCCCGGGATCACAACCGGGACCACCGGTCACCACTGGGAACACCGGTAACCACGGGAACCCCCAGATCATAACTGGGAACCTCGGGACCCCCAATCACCACCGGGACCCCCGAGTCATCCCCAGGAACCCCCTGGTCACCACCGGGACCGCCGGATCATCAATGGGAACCCAAATCACCACGGGGACCCCACAATCATAATCGGGACCCCCGGATCAGCACGGGGACCTGGAGTCACCCCCGAGACCCCCAATGACAACCGGGACTCCCAAATCATCACCAGGACTCCCAAATCAACACCAGGACTCCCAAATCAACACCGGGACCCCCAAATCAACACCAGGAACACCGAGTCACTCCCAGGACCCCCAAATCAACACCAGGACCCCTAAATCATCACCGAGACCCCCGGGATCACCACCGGGACCCCGCGGGAATTGGGACTCTGGAGGAACTGGGGTCCCGGGGAGGAAAAAGGGAACCCCGGGGGGATTTGGGGTCCCGGGGATGGACATCGGGGGTCCCGGAATGACCCGGAAGAGCGGGAGCACCGGGGAGGGACGGACACCGGGAGGGAACGGGAGCGGGGTTCACGGGATGGAGCAGGGAAGGTTCGGGGGTCCCGGGATGAAGCGGGGGAAGGTTCCGGGGTCCCGTGGGGAAGGTTTCGGGGGTCGCACGCTCGCTCACCTTGGGCGGGCGGGGGGCGCGCACCAGGTGGTAGCAGGCGGCCAGGCCGCTGATGCCGCCGCCCACGACGGCCACGGTGGGCGGCATGAGGGGAGCTGGGGCGGGCACGGTCAGAGCGGAGCCCCCGGACGAACAGGGAGCTCCCGCATCTGCCCGGTCCCGCACCCCGGGACCCGCCGGGAGCCTCCAGACCCGCCAGGAGCTCCCAGAGCCGCTCGGAAGCCCCCGGACCCACCGGGAGCCCCCAGACCCTCCGGGACCCCCCGGTCTCGCCGGGCCCCGCAGCTCCGGGACCACCCCCCTCACCTGTCCCGAGTCCGCCGCGCTGGCCACGCCCCTTCCCGCCGCTTATCAGGGGAAGGGGCGGGGCTGACAGCAGGCGGACCAATGAGGACGCTCAAGGCGTTGATGGACAGCTCGCTGTGGCGGGAGGGGCGCGCCCATATCGATAAGCCACGCCTATACGCCACTAGCCAATCATCGCCCACGGCACGCTGCGGTGACCCCGCCCATCTCTAACCAATCATCAGCAGACCACACCCCCTCAAACCACGCCCACCCAATGTCAGTCAAACGCAAACCCCCGCCCCTTTAGCATCAAACCCCGCCCCAAAGCCCTCAAACTCGGCGCTTTTTGGGGTTTTTTTAATAAATTTATTCACAAAACCCCCCGGGGCCGCGCGGGCTGCGGCCGCTCCCCCCGCACCCCCCTCTCCGCGGGTCCGGGGGGTTCCCGGGGGTTCCCGGAGGATCCCGGGGGGGTTCCCGGTGTGTCCCGGGGCAGGGTCCCGGCGGTGCCCCCGCAGCCCCGGCCCCGCAGGCGGCTCCGCTCGGGGCTCTCAGGCTCTGCGGCCGGGCGGCTCCTCCAGCTCGTAGAACAGCACGTAGCCCTCGCTGGACGGCACCTGGTTCTCGCTGATGGGCGAGACGCTGCGGGGACACCGTCAGTACCGGCCGCGGGGGCTCGGTACCGGGGCTCGGGGCACGGGAAGGGGCGGGGGGCACTGACCGGGAGTCGTTGTAGACGCGCCAACCGGCGGGGTCGCGGCAGAACGCCGTGTAGTGCCCGTAGTGCACGCTGCCCGAGTGGTTGCACAGAGCGTACAGGCTGTAGACAGGGCTGCCTGCAGCACGGTGAGGGTCAGGTTTAGGATCCCCCCCAACCCCAAAACACCCCAAAAAAACCCCAAAACCCCACCCGGGAGCTCTCCTCACCCGCCTTCTCGCTGGCGAACTCGCGCAGGTTGAGTTGCTGCAGCGGGAAGTCCACGAAGACGGAGCATTTCTTGATGGAGTAGCGCGTGGTGGAGAACCTGTTCAGGTCTGCCCAGGGTTAAGGGAAGGGGGAGACGGATGGGTGACCCCTGTGCTCCCCACCCATCCCCCAAAACCCCCAAAAATTTGAGGGTGTCCCCCAGCTCGGGGCCGATTCCCAAAGGATACGGAGCACCAGGATGCGTGGGAAGCGCTGGATCGTCAACTTCTTGGTGCTGCGCGTGCGCTGCCGGCACTTGTCACACACCTGAGGGGCCAGGGGACATCAGGGACGCTTTGGGGACAAATCGGGGGGTTCAGGCAGGGGTCCCGGGGGGGGTTCATCCTCTCACCGGGGCGTTCTCCGAGTCCAGCTCCTCCTCCTTGGTGAAGAGGCTGAAGCAGTCGTGCAGCGAGACCTTGCCCCCGGCAAAGCTTTTCTGGAGGGGGGCAGGAGGGGGATTTGGGGGGTCAGGGGGGGAATTTGGGGGGGTCTGAGGGGTTTTTGGGGGGGTTCTGAGGCGTTTCTGGTAGGTTTAAGGGGCTTTTGGACAGGTCTGAGGGGTTTTTGGGGTGGTCTAAGGGGTCTTTGGAGGGGTCTAAGGGGTTTTTGGAGGGGTCTGAGGGGTTTTGGGGGGTCTGAGGGGTTTTATTGGGAGGTCCGACAGGTTTTTGGAGGGGTCTGAAGAGTTTTAGGGAGGTCTGAAGCATTTTGGGCGGGAACTGAGGGGTTTCTGGGGAATCTGAGGCGTTTTTGGAGGGATCTGAACAGTTTTTGGAGGGGTCTGAAGGGTTCTGAAGGGGTCTGTGAGGTTTCGGGGGGAGTCTGAAGGGTTTCTGGTGGGCTTGAGGAGTTTTTGGAAGGGTCTGAGGGGTTTTGAGGGGATCTGAAGCATTTTGGGGGGGGGTCTGAAGGGTTTTTGGACAGGTCTGAAGAGTTTTTGGGGGTCTGAAGGGTTTTTGGGGGGATCTGAAGGGTTTTTGGGGGGTCTGAGGTTTTTGCAGGGTCTGAAGAGTTTTTGGGGTGGTCCGAATGGTTTTTGGGGGTCTGAAGTGCTTTTGGGGGTTTGAAGGGTTTTTGGGGGGGATCTGAAGCATTTTTAGGAGGTCTGAAGGGTTTTTGGATAGCTCTGAGGTGTTTTTGGGGGTCTGAAGGGTTTTTGGGTGGTCTGAAAGGTTTTTGGGGAATCTTAGGGGTTTTGGGGGGATTCTGAGGGGTGTATCAGGGGTCTGGAGTGTTTTTGGAGGGGTCTAAAGGGTTTTTTGGGGGTGACCCCACCGTACCTTTGGGATGGGCAGCGAGAGGTCGCAGAACACCTCGAAGGTGGTGGAGCGGTAGCCGCAGGCCTGGCACTTGAGGCAGCTCTTCAGCTGCCCCACAAAGAGATCTGGGGGGCAAAGAGGGGGCTCAGGGGGGGCACCCCCAGATGTTTTGGGGTCCCAGGGAGAGGGGGGGCACACCCCCATTACCAGCGCTCACCCACGATCTTGCTGTCCTCCCTCTCCAGGTAGCGCTTCCACATCTGGTTGGCGCGCTCGTCGTCGCTGCAAAGGTGACACCGAAGTGACATCGGGGTGACAGCTGTCCCCAAAATCGGGGTTCCCCCTCCCCAACAAGCCTCCCCCCTCTCTCACCTGAGCGTTTCGGGGTCCTCCAGGGCCGGGGCTCTCCGTGTGTCCGACAGGATGCTGGGGGTGCGCCGGCCCTTCCTGTTGATCTCCACGTGCAGCCGGTCCATGAAGAACTTGAGGAATTCCTGCGCGTCCTGCTGGCTGTGGGGACACTCGGTGACACTTTGTCCTCTTGGGGGGGTCCCCAAAAGGGTTTTTTTTTGGGGGGATATCTCACCTGTAACCCGTGAAGGAGGGCACATATTTCTGGAACACGGCCTTGAAGCGCCCGGGGTTGACGGCCTCGGAGGAGTCGGGGTGCCAGAGGGCGGCGATGACATCGGCGAAGGCTGCGGGGACAGCGGGGACACTGCGGGCTCAGCGCCCCCTGAGGGGGTTCTGGAACGTTCTAGGGGTGCTGTGGGAGTTTTAGGGGGTCTGTCCCACCTTCGGTGAGCTCCTGGGGGGCGCGGGGGCCGGGGGGCTGCTCCTGCTGGAAGTCGCGGCGCAGGCAGTAATCCCGCAGGGGCTTGGTGCTGCTCAGGCACTGCAGCACGGCGTTCATGAAGCACTGAGGGGACACCGCGGGGACATCACGGCGGGTGGCACTGCCACCAGGGCTCCCTCAGGGTGCCCCGTGGGGCTGGGGGTACCCGGGGATGTGATGGCCCCAGTGGGATGGGGCTGCGGTGGGTTGGGGACACTGAGGGGACGCCCAGGTGACACCAAGGGACACTTAAAGGACACCAAAGGGACCCCAAATCCATTCCACAGCCCAGGACAGAGGGACAGGAGGGTTGGGGACCATGGGGACAGCACTGTGGGGCTCTGGGAATGTGACATCCCAGCAGGACAGGAGAACAGGACAACGGCCACCAAGCATGGGGAACCCCGAGGTGAACCCGAGGGGACCCCAAATCACTTCTGCACCCCAGGACAGAGGGACAGGAGGGTTGGGGACCCTGAGGTGACCCCAAATCCTTCCCACAGCCCAGAACACAGGGACAGGAGGGTTGGAGACCCTGGGGACAGCACTGTGGGGCTGGGGGAGCTCTGGGAATGTGACATCCCAACAGGACAAGAAGATGGGACCAAGGCCACTGAGCCTGGGGGACCTCAAGGTGACCCCAAATCCCTCCCACAGCCCAGACCACAGGGACAGGAAGGTTGGGAACCCCGAGGTGACCCCAAATCCCTCCCGGGGAAGGTCTCGCTGCCCTCTTACCGTGTTGCCCAAATTCCTGAGGCCGACGTGGCCCGAGCCCAGCAGCAGCGTGTGGTGTGTCTGGGGGGGACACAGCGAGGGACACCCGGTGAGCCACACCCCGTCCCCCTGGGTGTCCCCCTGGGTGTCCCCCCGGCTGTCCCCCGGCGGTGCCTTCACCTCTCCGGTGACCAGCAGCAGCCCCATGACCGCCGTGTGCACCACGGACTCGGCGATGTCGGTGGGGCGCCCCGGCAGCTCCCGGCGGGGCAGCAGCGAGCGCTGCAGCTTCCGCGGCAGCTCGGCCACCAGCGTGGCTCCCTGCAGCCCCGGCATGGCCGCCGCGGCTCCCGGTGGCACCGGCGGTGGTGGCACCGGTCACCGCGGTGCGCCCTCCTCCCCCTCAGCTCATTAGCTGATCCGATTCCCCCGCGCTATTCTGGGCTCATCCCGCGGGATTAATTAGCCGGAGCTGCCGCCCCTGCGGGGTAAACACCCCCCAAAAATCCCCCCGGGGTTTCCACAGAGGGGTTTTGGGGGGCTGGCGGGGATGAGGGACACCCTGTGACAGCGCTGGGGACATCCCGAGGGGGGACAAGGCAGGGTGGCCGTGGCCCGGTGGCGTTTTGGGGATTACGATCGCCCCACACGTGGCACGGCAGGTGAGGGATGGGGGGGGGGGGGGGGCACGGATGCGGAAACGGGGAGGGGGCGGCGGCCACCTCGGTGTCACCTCAGTGTCACCAGAGTGCCACCGGTCACTCGTGGTCACTCTGGAGCTGTGTGGACACAAGGATGGCACCAGCCACCTGAGCTGGGGGGGACAGCAGCGACCCCACCCCAGAGCCGTGGGGGTCCCCAAAACAGGACTGGAGCGGGGACAGGTGAGAGTGCCACCACTGTGCCACCCTGGGGATGTCACCGAGCCTGAGCGGGGACACTGCGGGGGGCACAAAATGTCCCCCGAGGGGACATCTCAGGGGTCTCAAAGTGTCCCTGAGGATGGGGACACTGGGGGGTCACAAAATGTACCCAGAGCTGGGGATAGCATTGGGGTGACAAAATGTCCCCAAGGCTGGAGACAGTGTGGGGGTCTCAAAGTGTCTCCAAAGCTGGGGACAGTGTGGGGGGCTGAAAATGTCCCCAGAGCTGAGGACACTGAAGGGGTCTCAAAGTGTCCCAAAAGCTGAGGACACTGCAGGGATCACGAAATGTCCCTGAGGTTGGGGACAGCATGGGGGTGGCAAAATGTCCCCAAGCCTGAGGACAGCATGGGGGTCTTAAAATGTCCCCAAAGGTGGGGACAATGTGGGGATCACAAAATGTCCCTAAAGCTGGGGACACCACAGGGGTCTCAAAGTGTCCCAAAAGCTGGGGACACTGAGAGGGTCTCAAAATGTCCCCAAAGTTGGGGACAGCATGGGGGTCAGAAAATGTCCCCAAGTCTGGGGACTCTGGGGGGGGGGGGGTCTCAAAATGTCCCCAAGGCTAAAACGTCCCTGAGGTTGGGGACAGCACAGGGGTCTCAAAATGTCCCCAAAGGTGGGGACAGCATGAGGGTCTCTACATACCCTCAAATCTGGGGACAGTGTGAGGGTCTCAAAATGTCCCCAAGGCTGGAGGTCTCAACACGTCCCTAAACCTGGGGATACCGCAGGGGTCTCAAAATGTCCCCAGGGCAGGGGACACGGCTGCCCCACCCCACACCCCTCGGTCCCTCGCGGTCTCTTACCGCGGCCTTGTCCTCGGTCCGGCCGCTCGCGGGGCTGCCGGGGCCGTGGCCGAAGGCGGGCTCGGGGCGGGCGCGGGGGCCGCCCTCGGGGCGCACGGAGAGCAGCGCCGCGGTGCCTTTGCCGTCGGGCCCGGTGCTCACGGTGACCCTGCGCAGCGAGGAGCTCCGGCGGAGCGCCAGCGCGCCCGCACCCAGCGGGTGCCCGCAGTCCCTGAGCACCAAGCGGCTCAGCGCCACCGCCACGTCCTCGGCGCGGCTGGGGACACCGGCGACACCGCCGCCACCGCCGCCTCCCTGGCTCAGGTCGCCGATGCTGATGGATTTGGAGCGGGCCAGGTTGCTCCGGCGGCGCTCGGCCGCGCTGGGCAGAGAGAAGGAGGCGCTGCCGGGCACCTGCGGGGCTCCCCCGGGCACCCTCACGCCGTGATCGGCCTTGAGCGGCCCCCGGCGTCCCCCCGGCCCACGGGGAGCGGGGTCCCCCCGTTTGGCCGCCCGGCCCCGCTCCAGCTCCAGCTTCTTGGGGCGGGGGTCGTCGGGGGGCGGCGGGGGCCGGGGGGGCAGCAGGCGCAGTTTGGGGGCCGGGCTGAGCCCGTTGGGGGCCGCATGGCGCTCCTGGCTCAGCGCCCGGTGCCCGCTGGGCAGGCGGGAGCCCGCCCGGGGCTGCGCCGTCACCACGGGGGCACCGGGGTCCCTGGCGCGGCCCAGGCGGTGCTCCGAGGCCTGGGGCATGGCGGGGCCTGCGGGGACAGCGACAGCACGGTGACCAGGTGGCAGGGTCGGGAGGGTGGCACAAGGGCGAGGGGAAGGGGCACCCACCTGCTCACAGCCCCCCGCGCCCGGCGGCCGGACACAGCGTCCCGTCGGCGGGGGCCCTGCGGGGACATCGGGGTTACCGGGGGGACACCAAGGATCGGGGGGTCCCACAGCTTGGGGAGACCCCAAAGCCTCGGGGAGATCCCAAAACTTGGGGGGATCCCAAAGCTCGGGAGATCCCAAAACCTCGGGGGATCTCAAAGCTCGGGGAGACCCAAAAGCTCGGAGGAACCCAAAGCCTCGGGGGACACCAAAACCTCTGGGAGGCCACAAAGCCTCGGGGGACCCCGAAGTTCGGGGGGACCCCAAAACCTCAGGGGATTCCAAAGCTCCGGGGTATCCCAAAGCTCAGGGGGACCCCAAAGCTGGGAGACCCCAAAGCTCGGGGGATCCCAAAGCTCAGGGGGACCCCAAAGCTCGGGCCCCCCCGCACCCCCCGGGGTCCCCCCAAAGCCGTTCCCGCACCCCCCGGACTCAGCCCCCCGCAATTCCGGGGTCCCTCCAAAGCGGTTCCCGGCCTCAGCCCCCCTGCAATCCCCGGGTCCCCCCAAAGCCGTTCCCGCACCCCTGGGCCCGTAATCCCCATAGTGGTCCCCCCATAGTGGTTCCCGCAGCCTCCCCGGACCCCTCCCGGTGCCCCCATCACCCCCCGCCCCTCAGGGCCCCGCCCCCCTCTCCGGGCCCGGGGTTCCTCACCGGGGGTCTCCCCCGTGCCCCCCCCCCGCCCCGGTTCCCCCCTCCCCTATCCCGGTGCCCCCCTGAGGCGCTCCCGCTGCCCCCCCCATCATCCCGGTACCCCCCCGCCCCCCCGGGGCCCTGTCCCGCACCCCCCGCCCGGCCCCGCCGCTCCCCTGGCGGGGGTGTCCGCTGTCCCGGAGCCCCCCCAGCCCCAAGTGCGGCCCCCCTCGCCCCCCTGCGCCCCTCGGCGGGGTCGCCCCGCGGTCCCCCCGCACCTCCCGCGGGCCGCCATGGCAACAACTCCCGCCGCACCCGCCGCCATCTTTGTGCCTCCCTCAGCCGGCCCCGCCCCCGGCGGCCTCGCCGCTGGCTCTGCGCATGCGCCGCCCTCCCGGCCACGCCCCTCCACAACACGCGTCGCCATGGAAACCGCGCGGCGTCTTAAAGGGGCCGCGACCCTCGCGGGTTTTTGGGGGGGGGCACATAAATCCCCTCCGTGTCACCCCCAAAATAACAAACCGCCACTAAATCGGGGTTCAGTGTTTATTGGGGAGCAGCAGCGAAGCGGTGGGGAGGGGTGGCAGCAGCTGGGAGAGGAATGGGGGGACCCCCGAGGGGAATGGGGAGGTGGGAGACCCCCAAAGTGGGGTGGGGGACCCCCAAGGTCCCCCCAGGTTGGTCACTTGTCCTTGTGCTGGATGAGGCCTTTGGAGATCAGGTCCGGGATCTCCACGGCCAGCCATGGACCCAGCTGTGGGGACAGGGGTCAGTGGGGTGGGGACATCTGGAACGTGCCACACCCCCCCCCCCGAAAAGGTGAAACCCCCCCCCCTTGGTGTCACACCCCCAAAATGTGTCACCCCCCCCACCCCTCAGTGTCACATCCCCAGAACGTGCCACCCCCCTTGGTGTCACACCCCCTATATGAGTGTCACGCCCCCAGTGTCACACCTCCATAAGGGTGACAACCCCCATAATGTCACACCCCCTCTATGGGTGTCACCCCCCCCAGTGTCACCCCTCCAGATTGTGTCACCCTCCCTTAGTGTCACATCCCCCACCCCAAAATCTGACAGCCCCCCCCGTCACCCTCCCCCCCCCCCCCCCCCAGGGGTGAGCCCCCATTGTCCCCTCTCCCTGCTGTCCCCACACAGGTGACAGCGCCCCCCCAGTGTCCCCCATACCCCAGTGCCACCCCAAGCCCCAAAACCCTCCCCAGGACCCCTCCTCAGCACCCCCCAAATCCCTTCCTGGTGCCCCCCGGTGCCACCCCCAGTGCCACCCCCGTGTCCCCCCCTCCCCGGTGCCACCCCCGGGTGTGCCACCCCCGGTGCTCACCCCCAGTGCCATCAGGTGTGCCAGCCCGAACTTGGGCACGTTCCTGGCCCACAGCGGCTTGAAGTGGTCACTGAGGCAGATCTTACCCCCCCTGGGGGGGCACAGAGCTGTCAGACCCCCCCTGGGACCCCCCAAATACCCTCAGACCCCCCAAAATCCTCCCCAGGATCCGTCCCAGATCCCCCCTGAGCCCCAGGACCCCCTCAGGACCCCTCCAAATCTCCCCCCCAAGCCCCAACCCCCCCCCCTACGACCCCTCCCTGACCCCCAAAGCTCCCCCAGGACCCTTCCCGGACCCCTTGGAGTCCCAGGACCCCTCCCCAAGTCCCCCCCAGGCTCCCTAGGACCCCCCAAGACCCCTCCAAACCTCTCCCCAATCCCCAAAACCCTCCCCAGGACCCCCCCCAGACCCCCCTTGAGCCCCAGGACCCCCCCCAAAGTTCCCTCTAGGATCCTTCCTGGACCCCCCCCAATCCCCAAAACCCTCCCCAAGACCCCACCCAGACCCCCCCCCCCCCTAAGCCACCCCAGGACCCCTCAAAACTCCTCAGACCCCCCCCCCCAAAACACCTCGAATTCCCCCGGGACCCCCCCCAAAAACCCCTCAGATCCCTCCCAGATCCCCCCCCAGCCCCCCCAAGCAACCTCCAGGACCCCCAAAACTCTCCCCAGGACTGTTCCCAGACCCCCCCAAGACCCCTCCCAGACTCTCCTGAGTCTCAGGACCCCCCTAAACACCCCCAGGATCCCCCCAAAGCCCCCCTAGGACCCCTCCCATGCCCAAAACCTCCTCAAAGCCCCCCAGAAATCCCCCAGGACCCCCCAAAACTCCTCAGACCCCCTGAAAAGCCCCTCAAAATCCCTCGGGACCCCCTCAAACGCCCCAAAAAGCCCCCCCAAGACCCCCCCTCACCGGTACATCTTGGCTGTTTTCCCGTCCAGCTCGGGGATGGCGATTTCGGGGGCGGTGCCCGGGTACGTCACCGGGATCTGGGGGGGCGGGGGGGGGTCAGCACCCCCAAAACCCCCCTGAGACCCCCCCCAAAAAACCCCCCCCGAGACCCCTCCTCACCTCGAACTCGATGTTGAACTCGTACTTGAGCAGCTCATGGATGTACCAGCACCTGCCCGACCACCTGGGGACATGGGGGGACCCTCAGTGACCCCCCAAAACTCCCCAATGACTGCCCCCTCAAAAACCTTGAGTGAGCCTGGGACCCCCCCAAACCCCTCAGTGACCCTGGGACCCCCCCCAATACCCCTCAGACCCCTCCAAAACCCCTCAGACACCTCTGGGACCTCCTCAAAACCCCTCTGCGACCCCCATGACCCCCCCAAAACCCCTCAGACACCCCTGAGACCCCCCAAAGGCCCTCAGACTCTCTCTGGGATCCCCCCAAAACCTCTCACTGACCCCAAGACCCCCCCCCCCCACTTAAATCCACTCACGGACCCTGGGACCCCCCCCCCAAGATCCCTCCAGAACCCCTCAGTGACCCCAGGACCACCCTGGGACCCCCCCCAAAACTCCTCAGTGACCCTGGGATCCCCCCAAAACCCCTCAGACACCCCTGAGACCCCCCAAAGACCCTCAGACCCTCTCTGGGTTCCCCCCAAAACCTCTCACTGACCCCAAGACCCCCCCCCAAATCCACTCACTGACCCTGGGACCCTCCTGGGACCCCCCCCAAAACCCCTCAGTGACCCCAGGACCCCTCCTGGCTCACATCGGGACCCCACCCAGGACCCCCCAAAAAACTCTCAACCCCCCCCAAAAAGCCCCTCAAACTCACCCGTGACCCCCCCCCCCCACCAAAACCCCTCAGACACTCCTGGGACCCCTCAGCGTGGGGAGCCCCCTCCTCTAAAAGCCCTCCAGACCCCCCAAAACCCCTCAGACGTCCCCTATAGACCCCCCCCCAAAAAATCCTGAGCCCCCAAAAACCCCTCAGACCCCTCCCTAAAAGACCCTCAGTGTGGGGGAAATCCCCTCTGGGACCCCCCAAAACCCTTCAGACCCCCCTCAGGACCCCCTCCCAAATCCCCCAGACCCCCGCAAAACCCCTCAGACGCCTCCTAAGACCCCCCCCCAAAAACCCTGAGCCCCCCAGGATCCTCCCAAAACCCCCCAGACCCCCCCTAAGACTCCCCCAGGACCTCCTCAGCGTGGGGGAACCCCCTCTGGGACCCCCCCAAAACCCTTGAGATCCCCCCAGGATCCCCCCAAAACCCTTCAGAGCCCCCCGGGACCCCTCCCCCGGTGCTGGGACCCCCCCCACGGACACCGGAGCTGCCCTGGGCGGGTTTGTGACAATCCCGGGGGGTCCCGGTGTGACCCGGGGGGGGGTCCCGGTGCTCCCTCCCCTCTTACCGGGTGCCCTCAGGGTTGGACTCCAGGCGGAACCAGTCGGTGTCAGCCCGTTTGTTGTTCTCCACGTACTGCCGGGACACCGGGGGGGTCACCGGGACCGGGGGAGTCACCGGTACCGGGAAAGGGGGGACACCAGGAGTGTCAAGGGGACACCAGGAGGATCGAGGGGACTCACGGGGGGACCCCGCAGAGTGACACCGGGAGGGATTGAGGGACACCGGGAGTGTCAAGGGGACACCGGGGGTATACCGGGGGTAGACCGGGGAACACCAGGGGGACACCGGGAGGTGACAGGGGACACCAGGGGGGACACCGGGAGTATTGAGGGGACACCGGGGAGTGACAGGGGACACCGTGGAGATACCGGGAGTATTGAGGGGACACCGGGGGAAGACGGGGGACATCGAGGAGGGAAACCGGGAGGAATTGAAGGACACCGGGAGTATTGAGGGGACTCAAGGGGGGACACCGGGGGGTGACAGGGGACACTGGGGAGACACCGGGAGGATCGAGGGGACACCGGCAGGGACCGGGGGACAGAGAGGGGTGTGATAGGGAACACCGGGGGACACCGGGAGCACTGAGGGGACACCAGGGGGGTGACACGGGACACCGGGAGGGATTGAGGGACGCCGGGAGTATTGAGGGCACTCATGGGGGGAACACTGGGTGGGACCGGGGGGTGACACCGGGAGTATCGAGGGGACACCGGGGGACACCGGCGGGCACATGGGGGTGGTCTGGAAGGAGGAACAGAGCAGCAGGGGAACACCGGAGCGACACCGCGAGGGGAAAACCGGGAGGGATTTGAGACGCCGGGAGAGCCCCGAGACGGAACGGAAGCACGGCCAGGCGGGATCCGTGAGGGGAGGAACGCCACGCACGCACCTGGATGAGCGCCCGGTACTCCTCTCGCAGCCGCTCGGCCCAGCCCTCGCGGTCCCGCGGCCCCGCCGGTGCCCGCAGCAGCGGCAGCTCCGCCACCGCCCGCCGCGCCGCCGCGTCCGCCATAGCCGGGCCCCGCCATGCCGCCCCGCCGGAACTGACGTCACGCCGCCACCCCGGCACGGGGCCGCCATCTTGTCTGCGGGAGTGGCGGGCGCGGTGACGTCATTGCCGCCATTTTGGGTGAGGGCACGCACGGTGCGTGAGGCGGCGCCGCCATTTTTAGTGAGGGCAGAGAGGAGGGGGGAGGTGGGCGGGGCTTGGCTGAGGGGGCGGCACCCACAGTCCAGGGACCGCCCCCTTATCAGGGACCCCCCTCAAACAGCGACAGGGACCCCAAAACAGGCCCAGGGACCCCCTCACAGTGACAGGGACCGCCCCCTCCTCAGGAACTGCCCCCTCCTCAGAGACCCCCCCATAGCAAGAGGGACTCCCCCCACAGCAACGGGGACCCCCCTAAAGAGCAATGGGGACCCTCGACAGGCCCAGGGACCCCCTCATAGCAATAGGGACCTCCCCCTCCTCAGGGACCCCCCCCCAACAGCAACAGGGACCCCACCACCCCAAGGAACGCCCCCCCCAACCAGCAACGACGAGCCCCCCAAAGAGCAATGGGGACCCCCCTCAAAACTCCAGGGACCCCCCAACATTTCCTCCAGCCCAAATGACATCCACACCCCGGAAACGCCCCCCAGCCCCACTGACACCCCCACAGCCCCAAAGACCCCTCCCCATAGCCCCAGGGAATCCCCCAGCCCCAATTCCAAGGACACAGGGGGGGGTTCAGGGCTTTATTTGGGGTTCTGTGATGGGCTCAGGGCTCTGGGTTGGATTGGGGAGGGGTCTCAGGGTACCTAGGATGGGGTCAAGACTGGGTTGGGGTCTGGGGTGGGGGTCCCTGGGCTGTGTCTGGGCCCATCCTGGGGGTCTCAGGGGGTCCTGGGGCTTTATTGGACTCCATGTCAGGATCTCAGGGCCATATTGGGGTCCGTGTGGGGGTCTCGGCGCCATAGTGGGGTCCATGTGGGACTCTCAGGGCTGTATTTGGGGTCCGTGTGGGGGTCTCAGGGGCTCTCGGGGCTGTGTCCAGGCCCATCCTGCGGGTCTCAGGGCTCAGTCCAGGTCCATGTGGGGCTCTCAGGGGGTCTCGGGGGTGCCCCCCCGGGTCTCTCAGGGGGTCTCGGGGGTCTCGGCCCGGCGCAGCCCCAGCAGGGACGAGAACAGCCCCAGCACGTTGTTCTGCAGCTCCCGGGCCAGCGGCTCCAGCTGCTTGTTAGCGCGCTCCAGGTACAGCCTGGGGGGCACCGGGGGGGTCAGCGGGGATGGGGAGGGGTCCCAGAGAGGGGAGGGGTCCCGGGAGGGTCACGGGAGGGGTCCCAGGGGAAAGGAGGGGTCCCAGAGAGGGGGTCCCAGAAAGGGGGGAGGTCACGGGAAGGAGGGGAGGGGTCCCAAGAGGGTCTCGAGGAGGGGTCTCAGGAAGGGAGGGGAGGGGTCCCGGGTGAGGAGGGGGCGGGGGAGGGGTCCCGAGGAGAGGAGGGTTCTGGAATTGGGGAGGGGTCCCGGGCAGGGTTCCGGGCAGGGTTCCGGAATGGGGAGGGGTCCCGGGAAGGGTTCTGGAATGGGGAGGGGTCCCGAGTGGGGAGGGGTCCTGGAATGGGGAGGGGGTCCCGGGCAGGGTCCCGGAATGGGGAGGGGTCCTGGGGCGGGTTCCGGAATTGGGGAGGGTTCTGGAATTGGGGAGGGGTCCCGAGTGGGGAGGGGTCCCGGGGAGGGTTCCGGAATTGGGGAGGGTTCTGGAATTGGGTAGGGGTCCCGGGCGGGGTTCTGGAATTGGGGAGGGTTCTGGAATTGGGGAGGGGTCCCGGGCAGGGTTCTGGAATTGGGGAGGGGTCCCGGAATTGGGGAGGGGTCCCGGGCAGGGTTCCGGAACTGGGGAGAGGTCCCAGGGAGCGTTCCGGAATGGGGAGGGGTCCCAGGTGGCGTTCTGGAATTGGGGAGGGTTCTGGAATTGGGGAGGGGTCCCGGAATTGGGGAGGGGTCCCGCCCCCGTACCCGGCCTGTGCGCGCAGCTCCTGGGGCCGCAGCTGCGGGGGCAGCTCTCTGCTCACCAGCTCGCTCAGGCTCTGCAGCTGCCGGCTCAGGAAATCCGCGCTGCCCGCGGGCTCCTCCGGGGGCTCCTCCGGGGGCTCCTCCGGGGGCTGCCCCGGCCCGTCCTGCCCGGGCAGCGCGGCCCCGGGGCGGGCGGCGAGCAGCAGCAGCAGCAGGGCCAGCACCGGCAGCGGCATGGCTGCGGGACACGGCGGGGACACCGCGGGGACAGGTGGCACTTGTGTCCCCACGGAGATGCCAGCCCATCCCGTCCCAACCCCATAGAAACTGCCAGCCCCATCCCATCCCATAAATCCCATTCCAGCCCTATAGAAACTTCCAGCCCCATCCCATCCCATAAATCCCATCCCACCCCATCCCAACCCCATAGAAACTTCCAGACCCATCCCAGGGATCCCATCCCATCCCAGCCCCATAGAAACTTCCAGCCCCGTCCCATCCCATTAATCCTATCCTATCGCAACCCAATGAAAATTTCCAGCCCTATCCCATCCCATTCCTGCCCCATTAAAACTTCCAGCCCTATAGAAACTTCCAGCCCCATCCCATTCCATTAATCCCATCCCATCCCATTCCAGGATCATAAAAACTTCCAGGCCCACAGGAGTTTCCCGCCCCATAGAAACTTCCAACCCTGCCCCATCCCGTCCCATTCCAGCCCCATAAAACCTTCCAACCCCATAGAAACTTCCAGCCCCATCCCATGGATCGCATCCCATCCCAGCCCCATAAAAACTTCCAGACCCATCCCACCCCATTCCTGCCCCAGAGAAACCTCCAGCCCCATTCCTAACCCACAGCCCCACATCCCTGGCCCACTGTCCCCACCCAGCCCCACGCTCTGTTCTCCCCTTATCCCACCCCAAAACTGCCCCTAGCCCCTAATACCAATCCTGACACACACCCCAATCCCAGCCCTACACCCCAATCCTGACCCCACACCCCAATTCTGACCCACACCCCAATCCCAGCCCTACACCCCAATCCAATCCGAACCCCAAATCCCAATCGCAGCCCTACGCCCAATCCTGACCCCAGTTTCCAATTCCAACCCCACACCGCAATCCCTGCCCCAAATCCCAATCCCAGTTCCTGTCCCCCATCCCTCTCCCTCTCTTTGTCCCCAAATCCCTGCCCCCGTCCCTCCCTGTCCCCGTCCCTGTCCCCTCTGTGTCCCAAATCCCAATCCCTGCCCCAAATCCCAATCCCTGTCCCCGTTTCCCCTGTCCTCGTCCCTCTCCCTGTCCCCAAATCCCTGCCCCTGTCCCCTCCTTGTCTCTTGTCTCCATTCCTGTCCCTGTCCCCTTCCCTCTCCCTGGCCCCTTTATGTCCCCAGTCCCTGTCCCCAGTCTCAATCCCGCGTCCGCTGTCCCCTCTGTGTCCCCAGTCCCTCTCCCCATCCCTGTCCCTGTCCCCAGTCCCTGTCCCCTGTCCCCAATCCCTGTCCCCTGTCCCCTCCTTGTCCCCAATCCTTGTCCTCTGTCCCTCTCCCCCATCCCTGTCCCCATACCTTGTCCCCATACCTTGTCCCCAATCCCAATCCTTCCCCCCTGTCCCTGCCCTCTCCCTGTCCCTGTCCCCTGTCCCTGTCCCCTCCTGTCCCCCGCTGTCCCCTCACCTCTCCGGTGTCGCTGCAGTTTTGGGGTCTCCCCTCCCCCGGCCCCGTTTTTATGCCGATCCCGCCCCCCCCGGGCAAACACGGCGGGGCCGAGGGGCAGCGCGGGGGGGCCCTGTCCCCTGCTGTCCCCTCCTGTCCCCTGCTGTCCCCCCCTGCCCCCAAGGGCCGAAGGTTGTCGCCCGCGGTGTCACCGACCCCCACCGGGCTGGGGACGCGGGGGCAAAGGGCGGGGGTGGCACCGGGGACAAAGGTCGGAGTCCCCCCGGTCACTGCGGGGATGGGGACAGGCAGGGGACACGGGGGGTGGCGCGGGGAGGGGACAGTGGGGTGATAGCGACAGAGGGGACAGGGAGGGGACAGCGAGGTGGGGAGGGGTCATGGGGGGGGGTCCAGATTTGGGGACAGCGGGGGTTTGGGCACACACGCGAGGATTTGGGGACACGCGGGGGTTTGGGGACACTCGGGATTGGGGGACAGCAATATTTGGGGACACGCGGGATTTGGGGACACGCGGGGGTTTGGGGACACTCGGGATATGGGGATTTGGGGACACTCGGGATTTGGGGATTTGGGGACAGGAGGGTGGCGCGGAACGCTCCCGCTACGGAACATCGCCGCTCGGGTCCAGGTTGCCGGAGGGGTCGCATTCCGGCGCTGCCCCGCCCTCCCGGCTCAGCCAATGAGAGGCGCCCGTTGCCCGCAGCCAAGATGGCGGCGGCGCCCCCCCTGAAGGCGCTCCGGGCGGCGCCGCCCGCGATGGCGGCGGCCGGCGGGGGCCCGTGAGGGGCCATGGGCAACGCCGAGGGCCGGGCCCCGCGCCGGGCCCAGCCCCGCGGCAACCCCGGCAGCTTCGATGAGTTGCACCGGCTCTGCAAAGGTGCGGGGACGGGGACGGCGGGGGAGCGCGGGGGGACAGCGGGGCTGAGGGGGGACACAGGGGCTGAGGGGACACTGGGGTGAGGAGGGGACAGCGGGGGTGGCAGCGGTGTCCCCTGGGGGGCTGGCCCGGGGGTGTCAGTGCTGTCCCCAAAACGGGGCTGGGGGTGTCACCTGGGGGGTGACAGCCATTCCTGGGGGTGACAGCCGTGTCCCCAGGGGTGACAGCCGTGTCCCCCCAGAGGTGTTCCCGCCGCAGATGGAGGGGGTGAAGCTGATCGTCACCAAGACCCTGAGCAGCCACTTCCAGGTGGGGCAGGGGACACCTGGGGACACCTGTGGGATGCCCCCCGCGCTGTCCCTGTCCCCTGTGACTGTCCCTGTCCCCGCAGGTGACACACACGGTGCACATGAGCACCCTGGGCCCCTCCGGCTACCGCTTCAACGCCACCTTCGTGGGGGACCGCCAGCTGGGGCCCACCGAGGTGACAGCGCGGGTGCCACCGGCCTGAGGGGGTGGCACAGGGGGTGTCACCCGGTCTGGAGCCTCATGGTCACCCCCAGGCCATCAGCGGGTCACTTTGGCCATCCAAGGGTGGTTGGTGGCCCTGAGGGGGTTGGTGGCCTCAGAGTGGCCCTGGGGTCACTGGTGGCTTCAGGGATGTGGGTGGCCCTCGGGTGAGGGGGGGTCCCAGGTGACCCCGGGGTCATTGGTGGCCTTGTGGTCATCAGTGATTTTGGGGTCATTGGTGGCCCTGGTGGCCCCAGGTGGCCCTGGGCTTGTTGGTGGCCTCACCATGGCCACAGTGCCAGGTCCCAGCCAGCCCCAGGGGCGCTTGGTGGTGGCCCTGTGTCCCCCTGTCCCTGTGTCCCCCTGTCCCCAGGTGTTCCCTTGTCCTCTGTCTCTGTCCCCATGCCCTGTGCTGTCCGCAGGTGTCCCCTGTCCCTGTCCCCCTGTCCCCATGCCCTGTGTTGTCCCGAGGTGTTCCCCTGTCCCCTGTCCCCATCCCCTGTCCCCATGCCCTGTCCCCATGCCCTGTGCTGTCCCCAGGTGTTCCCCACGCTGCTCGGGGACATGGACAGCAGTGGCAGCCTCAATGCCCAGGCCCTGCACCTGCTGGGCGACCACCTCCGTGCCAAGGCCGTGTTCCAGGTGAGCCGGGGGTGCCACGCCCGTGCCAGCCGCTCCCTGCCCGCCCCCCGGTGCCACCAGCAGCGCTGTCCCTGTCCCCCGTCCCCAGACGCACCAGGCCAAGTTTGTGACGTGGCAGTTCGACGGCGAGTACCGGGGCGAGGACTGCACGGCCACGCTGACCCTGGGCAACCCCGACCTGCTGGGCGGCTCCGGTGAGTGCCCGGCCCTGTGTGACCCTGGGGACACTGCTGAGAGTGTGCCTGGCCCTGGGGACACAGCTGAGAGTGTACCTGGCCCTGGGGACACTGCTGAGAGTGTGCCCGGCCCTGTGTGACCCTGGGGACACCACCCTGGGGACACCCAGCCCTGGGGACACTGCTGAGAGTGTTCCCGGCCCTGGGGACACTGCTGAGAGTGTGCCCGGGCCTGTGTGACCCTGGGGACACTGCTGAGAGTGTGCCCGGCCCTGTGTGACCCTGGGGACACTGCTGAGAGTGTGCCCGGCCCTGGGGACACTGCTGAGAGTGTGCCCGGCCCTGTGTGACCCTGGGGACACTGCTGAGAGTGTGCCCGGCCCTGGGGACACTGCTGAGAGTGTACCCGGCCCTGTGTGACCCTGGGGACACAGCTGAGAGTGTGCCCGGGCCTGTGTGACCCTGGGGACACTGCTGAGAGTGTGCCTGGCCCTGGGGACACTGCTGAGAGTGTGCCCAGCCCTGCCCTGATCCCGGTGACACCGCCCTGGACACACCTGGCCCTGGGGACACATCTGAGACTGTGCCCGGCCCTGCCTGATCTTGGGGACACTGCTGAGACTGTGCCCAGGCCCTCCTGACCCTGGGGACACCGCCCTGTCTCCACCCAGCCCTGGGGACACTGCTGAGATTGTGCCCGGGCCCACCTGACCTTGGGGACACTGCTGAGAGTGTGCCTGGCCCTGTGTGACTCTGGGGACACCGCCCCAGCTCCACCCAGCCCTGGGGACACTGCTGGGATTGTGCCTGGCCCTGTGTGACCCTAGGGACACCGCCCCAGACACACCTGGCACTGGGGACACTGCTGAGAGTGTGCCCGGCCCTGTGTGACCCTGGGGACATCACCCCGACCCCGCCCTGCCCCACCCGGGGGACACCGCCCAGCCCTGCCCCGCCCTGAGGACTCTGCCCTGGCCCCGCCCTGGGGACATGGCTGAGACTGTCCCTGGCCCCACCCAGCCCTGCCCAGCCCCAGCCCCACCCTGGGGACACCGCCCCAGCCCCGCCCTGGGGACACCGCCCCAGCCCCGCCCCTGCCCCACCCCAGGGCCACTGGCCCAGCCCCGCCCCACTCAGCCCCACCCCAGCCCCACCCCAGCCCCACCCGGCCCCAGGGCCCCGTCTGAGGCGCGGCTGTCCCCGCTGTCCCCGCAGTGATCGTGGTGGCACATTTCCTGCAGAGCGTCACCGCCCGCCTGGTGCTGGGCGGGGAGCTCGTGTACCACCGGCGGCCCGGGGAGGAGGGAGCCATCCTCACCCTGGCCGGGAAATACTCGGGTACGGACACCTGGGGACACCTGGGGACACCTGGGGACACACTGGGGACAGATGGGACACCAGGGGACTGATGGGACACACTGGGGACACATTGGGGACAGATGGAACACCTGGGGACACCTGGGGACTGATGGGACATATTGGGGACAGATAGAGACGGATGGAACACCTGGGGACAGGTGGGGACACTTGGGGACACTGGGGACAGAGGGGACACTTGGGGACAGATGGGGATAGATGGGGACACAGGGACAGATGGGACTGATGGGGACACACTGGGGACAGATGAGACACACTGGGGACAGATGGGACACACTGGGGACTGATGGGGACAGATGGGACACCTGGGGACACCTGGAGGCAGATGGGACACCTTGGGGACAGATGGGATTCATGGGACTGATGGGACAGGTGGGACTGATGGGGATAGCAGGGCACAGATGGGGACGGATGGGGGCAGCTGGGACACCTTGGGGACAGCTGGGGACATCTGGCACTGGTGGGGATAGCAGGGACAGACAGGACAGATGAAGACAAACAGGGACAGATGGGACTGATGGGGACTGATGGGGACAGATGGCAACAGCTGGGGATGCCTGCAGACACCTGGGGGACACCTGGGGGATACCTGGGGACATCTGGGGACATCTCAGGGACATCTCAGGAAACCTGGAGACAGCTTGCGGAGACCTGGGGAGGCCTCAGGAACACCTCTGGGACACCCTAGGGACACCTGGGAACACTTGGGGACACCTGGAGATGCCTCAGGCACACCTTGGGGACACCTTGGGGATGCCTTGGGGACACCTTGGGGACCCGTGGGGACATTACCTCTCTCTGTCGCAGCCCCAAACTGGGTGACAACGCTCAACGTGGGCTATGGAGGAGCCCACGCCAGCTACTACCACCGGGCCAACGAGCAGGTGCGTGTCCCCACATGTCCCCCACAGTGTCCCCACTGTCCCCTGGTGTCCCCGCTATCCCCACTGTCGCCACGGTGTCCCCACAATGTCCCCACAGGTGCAGGTGGGTGTGGAGCTGGAGGCCAACACGCGTTTGCAGGAGAGCACCTTCACCTTCGGCTACCAGCTCACCCTGCCCGGGGCCAACGCCGTCTTCAGAGGTGGGCACTGTCCCCTTCGTGTCCCCTTAGTGTCCCCTTCGTGTCCCCTTAGTGTCCCCTCCTGGCCACTGGCACCTGCCAGGGGCACTCAGTGTCCCCACTGTCACCAGCTGGTGGCACTCAGGTGTCCCCACCTCAGGTGTCCCCTCTGTCACCTGCCAGTGTCACTCAGGTGTCTCTGCTGTCACCTGCCGGTGTCACTCAGGTGTCCCTGTGTCCCCTGCTCGTGTCACTCAGGTGTCCCCACTGTCACCTGGCACTCAGGTGTCCCCGTGTGCCCTGCCGGTGTCACTCGGGTGTCCCTGTGTCCCCTGCTTGTGTCACTCAAGTGTCCTCACTGTTACCTGGCACTCAGGTGTCCCCATGTCCCCTGCCGGTGTCACTCAGGTGTCCCTGTGTCCTCTGCCAGTGTCACTCAGGTGTCCCCGTGTCCCCTACTGGTGTCTCTCAGGTGTCCCCGTGTCCCCTGCCGGTGTCACTCAGGTGTCCCTGTGTCACCTTCTGGTGTCACTCAGGTGTCCTCGTGTCCCCTGCCGGTGTCACTGAGTGTCCCCTGTCCCCGCAGGGCTCCTGGACAGCAACTGGAGCGTGGGGGGGGTCCTGGAGAAGAAGCTGCCGCCGCTGCCGGTGACGCTGGCGCTGGGAGCGTTCCTGAACCACTGCAGGAGCCGCTTCCACTGCGGCTTCACCGTCACCGTGGGATGAGCCCGGGGACAGGGACAGCAGGGACAGGACAGGGGGGACAGGGACAGCAGGGACAGGAAAGCAGGGATAGCAGGGACAGGGACAGCAGGGACAGCAGGGACAGCAGGGACAGGACAGGGGGGACAGCAGGGACAGGACAGTGGGGGCAGGACAGTGGGGATGGGACAGAGGGGACAGCAGGGACAGGGGACAGCAGGGACAGGACAGAGGGCACAGCAGGGACAGGACAGAGGGACAGCAGGCACAGGGGGGACAGGACAGAGGGGACAGCAGGGATGGGTCAGAAGGAACAGGACAGAGGGGACAGGACAGAGGGACAGCAGGGACACTGGGGACAGCTGGGACAGGAGGACAAGACAGTGGGGACAGGGGACAGTGGGGACAGCAGGGACAGGATAGCAGGGACAGCGGGGACAGTGGAGACAGCAGGGACAGGACAACAGACACAGGACAGTGGGGATGGCACAGTGGGGACAGCAGGGACAGCAGGGACAGGACAGCAGGGACACAGGGACAGTGGGGATAGCAGCGACAGGACAGCAGGGACACGGGGACAGCGTGTGGTGGCACCGTCCTGCTCAGGGAGCTGCCAGGCCAGGCCGTGCAGGTGCCACAGGGACAGCGGGGACACGGCGGGCTGGGGACAGCGAGTGACAGCGCCACGGGGGGAGCTGGGGGTCCCCATTGTCCCCAGTGCCACTCTCTGGGGCTGGGGGTCCCCATTGTCCCCAGTGCCACTCTCTGGGGCTGGGGATCCCCATTGTCCCCAGTGCCACTCTCTGGGGGTGGCTGCTGCCATGGGGGTGCTCCCCGTTGTCCCCATGGCGGCCGTGCCTCAGTTTCCCCGCGGTGACACACCTGGGAGCCAGGATAAATAAAGGAGCTTTACTCTGTGCCTGGAGGCAGCTGGGGGTGACACTTGGGGACAGGAGGGTGACACAGGGGACCCTGCTCAGCTGATGATCTCGGAGAGCAGCGGCGTCATGGCCGACAGGTCCTGGATGTGCAGGATCTGCCGCGTGTTCTCCACCTTCAGCGTCTGCAGCTCCGTCAGCAGCAGCAGCAGCTTGGCGTACAGGAACCTTGGGGACACCCAGCCGGCTCTGGTGGCCGTCCCCCCCCCCTTGGGGACAGCGCCACCCCGTGCCAAGGCTCACCTGCCCTCCTCGGGGTGGTGCTGGTGGTCGATGTAGCTCTTGAGGGTCAGCGCCACCTTCTCCTGGAACTGGTCGATGGCCTCGCGCTGGGCGATGCCGGCGTGGTCTGAGGGGACGCGGGGTGACCTCAGCGGGGCTTTGGGGACATCGGGGTGTCCCCGTGTCCCCGCCGAGGCGGGGCTTACCCGGCGAGAAGAGCAGCATGGCCTGGAGCAGCGCGTACTCGGCCTCGTGCAGCCGCAGGCGCCGCAGGCTCTCGTGGAACTTGAGCAGCGGCTCCAGGTACACCTGCTGGAACCCGGCTGGGGAGGGGACAAATCCCGGGTTAGGGCTTTGGGATTGGTCCCCACCCTTGTCACCTCCAGGGACACCTGCTGGAACCCGGCTGGGGAGGGGACAAATCCCGGGTTAGGGCTTTGGGATTGGTCCCCACCCTTGTCACCTCCAGGGACACCTGCTGGAACCCGGCTGGGGACGGAGGGGCACAAATCCCTGGGTTAGGGTGGGAAGTGGCTTTGGGATTGGTCCCCACCATTGTCACCAAGTGCCACCTCCAGGGACACCTCCGGGGTGGTGGCTCTGAAGCACCCAGGCAGCTCTTCCAGGGCCTTTTCCCATTTTTAGGAGGAATTTACCCAAATTTCCCCCCTGAGCCTCCCCTGGCACAGCTGGAGGCTCTGTCCCCTTGTGTCCCCAGGTGTCCCATTGTCCCCAGGTGTCCCCAGGTGTCCCCATTGTCCCCAAGGTATCCCCAGGTGTACCCAGGGCCCCGTCGTGGATGGTTTAGCAGCACTGCCCACACTCCTATTGTCCCCAATGTCCCCAGGTGTCCCCAGTGTGCCCAAGGTACCCAGGGCCCTGTCGCGGATGGTGTAGCAGCACTGCCCGCACTCCCAGGTGTCCCCATTGTCCCCATTGTCCCCAGCTGTCCCCAGGTACCCAGGGCCCCATTGCGGATGGTGTAGCAGCGCTGCCCGTGCTCCCATTGTCCTCGTTGTCCCCAATGTCCCCACTGTCCCCAATGTCCCCAGTGTCCCCAGGTACCCAGGGCCCCGTCGCGGATGGTGTCCCCATTGTCCCCAGTGTCCCCGTTGTCCCCAATGTCCCCAGGTGTCCCCAAGGTGTCCCCAAGGTACCCAGGGCCCTGTCGCGGATGGTGTAGTAGTGCTGCCCGCACTCCCAGTGTCCCCATTGTCCCCACTGTCCCCAATGTCCCCAGGTGTCCTCAATGTCCCCAGTGTCCCTGCAGTACCCAGGGCCCCATAGCGGATGGTGTCCCCATTGTCCCCAATGTCCCCAGATGTCCCCAATGTCCCCAGGTGTCCCCAGTGTCCCCAAGGTGTCCCCAGGTACCCAGGGCCCTGTCGCGGATGGTGTAGTAGCGCTGCCCGCACTCCCAATGTCCCCACTGTCCCCACTGTCCCCACTGTCCCCACTGTCCCCACTGTCCCCAACGTCCCCAGTGTCCCCAGGTGTACCCAGGGCCCCGTCGCGGATGGTGTAGCAGCGCTGCCCGCACTCCCAGGCCTTGGTGCGGGGGTTGAACACGGTGTTGAAGCGGATCTGGCAGATGCCCAGCGTGGCCCCTTTGAGCAGCGAGATCTGCGCCTCCAGCGGCAAGCTCCTGCCGGGGAGGGGACACGGCGGCGACACGGTGACACGGTGACAGGGCGGCGGGTGGCGCCCGCCAGCACCCCGCGGTGTCCCCCGCGCACCTGAACGCCGGGATCTCCTTGGCGAACTTGATCACCTGCTGGATCATGAACGTGCTCAGGTCCGCGAACTGCGGCAGCAGCGACAGCACGTCCGGCAGCGCCTCCTCCCGCGGCGACGGCGACAGCGACACCCCCGCCGCGACAGCCCCGCCAGGCGGGCTCGGCACCAGCAGGCGCACGGCAGGCTGGGGACAGCGAGGGGACAGCGCTGGGACAGGCGGGACAGCGAGGGGACAGGCGGGGACAGAGAGGGGACAGGCGGGGTGGCGGTGGGGACGGCTGGGGAATCTTGGGATCAGTCAGGACATCTTTTGGGGACAGTCAGGACATCTTTTGGGGACAGCTGGAGCATCGTGGGGACAGTCAGGACATTTTTAGGGACAGTCAGGGTACACGTGGGGACAGTCAGGACACCTTTTGGGGCATTGTGGGGACAGTCAGGACATCTTTGGGGATAGTCTGGGTGCCTGTGGGGACAGTCAGGACATCTTTGGGGACAGTCTGGGTACACGTGGGGACAGTCAGGACATTTTTGGGGACAGCTGGGGTATCTTTGGGAATAGTGAGGACATCTTTGGGGACAGGGGGTCTCGTTGGCCACAGGGGTCCAGTTTGGGGACAGGGGGTCACATTTGGTGACGGGAGGTCCCGTTTAGGGACAGGGGTGTCTCGTTTGGGGACAGGGGTGTCCCATTGGGGACAGGGGTGTCCCGTTGGTGACAGGGGTGTCCTGTTTGAGGACAAGGGGTCCCGTTTGGGGACAGGGGTGTCCCATTGGGGACAGGGGTGTCCAGTTGAGGACAGGGTGTCCCGTTGGTGACAGGGGTGTCCTGTTTGGGGACAGGGTGTCCCGTTTGGGGACAAGGGGTCCTGTTTGGGGACTGGGTGTCCTGTTTGAGGACAAGGGGTCCCATTTGGGGACAGGGGTGTCCCGTTGGGGACAGGGCTGTCCCCGCTCACCCAGCAGTGCGTGAACTGCGAGAAGCTGGAGTCGAAGGTTCGCTGGTGGGCGCCGATGAGCAGCGCGATCAGCTCCTGCTGCTCGGCCGTCAGTCCCTCGTGTCCCCGCTGTCCCTCGTGTCCCCGCTGTCCCCCGGCCTGGCCCCGCTGTCCCCGCAGCTCCCGCCGCCGCCGCAGCGCCTCCTCCGACATGATCACTGCCACGCCCGGCGCGTGTCACCGCTGTCACCGCAGCCACGGGTGACAGCGATCGGGGACACTCGAGAGGGTCCCCGCTGTCCTCTCTGTGCCACATCCCCTGCTGCCACCTCTGTCCCCTCCCCTGCCACCCCACCCTGTCCCTTGTCCCCTCCAGGTCCCCTTCATCCCACCCAGCTGCTGCCCTGTGTCCCTTGTCCCCTGTGTGCCCTGTATGTCCTCCCTCTCTGCCCTGCCCCGTGTCCCCCCGGTGTCCCCCGTGTCACTCACTGTCCCTCCTCATGCCCACGTCCAGGCACTTCTGCAGGCGGCAGGCCTGGCACTGTCGCCGCTTGGCTTTGGTGACAGGACAGCGCCGCGCCAGGGGACACGAGAAACGGACACCCTTGAGGATGGAGCGCCTGCGGGGACACGGGGACACGGGACACTGCCACCAGGGGGACACGGGCACTGCCACCAGGGGGACACTGCCACCAGGGGGACACTGCCACCAGGAATGGAGACACTGCCACCAGAGACTGAGGACACGGACACTGCCACCAGGGGGACACTGCCACCAGGGGGACACGGGCACTGCCACCAGGGGGACACGGGGACACTGCCACCAGGGGGACACAGGCAGTGCCACCAAGGGGACACAGACACTGCCACCCGGGGAACAGTGCCACCAGGGGGACACGGGCACTGCCACCAGGGGAACACTGCCACCAGGGGGACACGGGCACTGCCACCAAGGCGACACTGCCAACAAGAGGACATGGGCAGTGCCATCAAGGGCTGGGGACACTGCCACCAAGGGGACACAGGCAGTGCCACCAGGGGGACACAGCCACTGCCACTGCAGGATGGGGACACAGCCACTGTCACCGTGTGTCCTCAGCCACAGGGCTGTCCCCTTTTGTCACACGCTGTCCCTATCCATGGGACCGTCCTGTGCCACCCCCTCCTCTCCCATCCCAGTCCCTCCTGTCCCCACATCCCATCTTGTCCCCTCGTCCTGTCCCCTTGTCCCACCCCATTTTGTCCCCATGTCCCATCCCATCCCTCCCTGTCCCCAGCTGTCCCTGCAGCATCCCTGCAGTGTCCTCAGCTGTCCCCAGCTGTCCCCACGGTGGCCCCAACTGTCCCCGTGGTGTCCCTGCAGTGTCGCCGCAATGTCCCTGTGGTGTCCCCACAGTGTCCTTGGCTGTCCCCATAGTGTCCCTGCAGTGTCCCCAGCTGTCCCCAACTGTCCCCACAGTGTCCCTAGCTGTCCCCGCGGTATCCCCAGGTGTCCCCACAGCATCCCCGCAGTGTCCCCAACTGTCCCCAGCTGTCCCCGGCTGTCCCCACGGTGTCCCCGCAGTGTCCCCAGCTGTCCTCGCAATGCTCCCACAGTGTCCCCAGCTGTCCCCACAGTGTCCCCAGAGTATCCCCAGCTGTCCCCATGGTATCCCCGGCTGTCCCCACAGTGTCCCCACAGTGTCCCCACTCTGTCCCCAGCTGTCCCCTCAGTGTCCCCGCAGTGTCCCTGGCTGTCCCAGCAGTGTCCCCACAGTATCCCCACAGTGTCCTCTCAGTGTCCCCAGCTGTCCCCTCAGTGTCCCCAGCTGTCCCCGCAGTGTCCCCACAGTGTCCCGGCAGTGTCCCCAGCTGTCCCCGCAGTGTCCCCACAGTGTCCAGGCAGTGTCCCCAGCTGTCCCCGCGGTATCCCCGGCTGTCCCCACAGTGTCCCCGCAGTGCCCCCACAGTGTCCCCAGCTGTCCCCACAGCGTCCCCGCGGTATCCCCGGCTGTCCCCGCAGTGTCCCCAGGTGTCCCCGCGGTGTCCCCACCTGAAGAAGCCCTTGCAGCCCTCGCAGCTCATCACGTGGAAGTGGTACCCGTTGGCCCTGTCCCCGCACACGGCGCACACTTTGTCACCGTCGGGCTCCGTGTCCCCAGCGGGGTCCTGGGCTGTGCCGGGGGGGCTCGACAGGGACACGCCTGGGGACACGGGGACAGCGGGGGTGGCACACTGCCAGCACCGGTCCCGTCCCCTCCAGGCCACCTCGTGTCACCGTGTCCCGCGGCGCTGTCACCCATGTGAACTCCCCCATCCCCGCGGTGTCCCCTCTGTCCCCGTGGTGTCCCCTCCTGTCCCTGCGTGTCCTGCCAGCCCCCGAGTGTCCCCTGCATTCCCCGAGTGTCCCCTCCTGTCCCCGCGTGTCCCCAAGCGTCCCCAAGCGTCCCTGAGTGTCCCCGCCAGCCCTACATGTCCCCAATGGGGACAAAGTGACCCTGCTTGTTCCCCAAGTGTCCCCTCCGATTCCCGTGTGTCCCCTCCTGTCCATGTGTGTCCCCTCCTGTCCCTGCGTGTCCCCAAGTGTCCCCTCCGATCCCTGTGTGTCCCCTCCTGTCCCTGTGTGTCCCCAACGGGGACAAAGTGGCCCCGCTGGTCCTTGTGTGTCCCGCCAGCCCCTGTGCGTCCCCTCCTGTCCCCTCCTGTCCCTGTGTGTCCCTGCCAGCCCAAACATGTCCCCAATGGGGACAAAGTGACCCTGCTAGTCCCCGAGTGTCCCCTCCTGTTGCCAAGTGTCCCCTCCTGTCCCTGCGTGTCCCCTCCTGTCCCCTCCTGTCCCCCTGCTGGCGGTACCTGAGTCGGTGTCCCCCGATGCGGTCGGTGACAGGGAATTGTCCCCATGCAGTGAGGGGACATCGTGTCCCTCCGTGTCCCCGGCCGTCCCCGCGTGTCCCTGGCGGTCTCCGAGTGTCCCCTCCATTCCTGGGTGTCCCTGGTGGTCCCTGGGTGTCCCCTCCTGTCCCGGCTGTCCCCTCCGGTCTCTGTGTGTCCCCTCCGGTCTCTGTGTGTCCCCTCCTGTCCCGGTTGTCCCCTCCTGTCCCGGCTGTCCCCGCGTGTCACCGGCGGTCCCAGGAAGGGCCGCGTGGAGTTTGAACCTTGAACTTGGGGCTGCGACAGGCGGGGACAGAGCGCGGGGCGGGGGGGACAGGTGGCACCGGGGGTGGCACCTGGGGTGGCACCCGGGGCGGGACAAGCGGGGACAGAGGGACACGGAGATAGACAGACGGACAGAGACCCGCAGAGGGGACAGCGAGGCACGGAGGGGACAGCCGGGATGTCACAGCCACGTGCTGAGGGTGGCACCCCGTGTCACACACACTGGTGGCCGTCCTGCCACCGCTGTCCCCACAGGGAGGTCACTGTCACCAGCGCCATAAGGGGATTGGCAGCGTCACCATCCCGGGACAGCGCCTGTGCTCTGTCCCCAGGTGTCACCCCAACAGGAGGGTGGCACTCGGGGGGCTCAGGGTCACCCTGGTGCCCTCAAGATCCGCTGTGTCCCCTCGTGTCCCCTGTCCTACCTCCCATGTCCCCATGTCCCCATGTCCCACAATTCTGCCGTGTCCCCCGGGTCCCCATGTCCCCAATGTCCTCAATGTCACCAATGTTCCCAATGTCACCAGTGTTCCCCCGTGTCCCCATGTCCCGAATGTCCCACAATGTCTCCATGTCCCCAGTGTCCCCCTGTGTCTTCCAGGTCCCCAGTGTCCCCAGTGCCCCCAGATCCCCATGTCCCTGAATGTCCCCGAATGTCCCCAATGTCCCCAATATCCCAGATGTTTCCCTGTGTCCTGCTGTGTCCCCCAGGTCCCCTGTGTCCCCATGTCCCCAATGTCCCCAATATCCCAAATATTCCTCTGTGTCCCCCATGTCCACCAGGTCCCCCTATGTCCCCATGTGTCCCCATGCCCCCAAAGTCCCCCTACGTCCCCCAATGTCCCCGTGTCCCCTCCATGTTCCCATGTCCCCCAATGTCCCCAATGTCCCCAATGCCCCTCTGTGTCCCCCCCAATGTCCCCAATGTCCCCCCCGTGTCCGTCACCCCTGGATCGGGGCGGGGAGGAGCCATCCTTGTGGGCGTGTCCATTTAGGCCCCACCCCCTCTCCCCATTGGCTGCTCGCGGCTGTCACTCAAACCCCCCCTATAAAGGCGGCGGCGGCAGCGCCGGTCCCGCGCTGGGAGCGGCGGCGGCACCGGGCGGGATGAGCGAGGTGGGGACACCGGGGGGGACCGGGGGACACCGGGGGACATCGGGGGACACCGGGCGGGATGAGCGAGGTGCGGGAACCGGGAGGCACCGGAACCGGGACTCTGTCCCTTTCCCGGGGTTTCCAGCACCGAGCCGGGCGGGGAGCAGCGCTGGGAACAAATGGGAACGGGGGGCTGCAGGGCAAGGGGACACTTTGGGGACCCCGGGCCACCGGTGTCACCTCCCCTGTCCTCCCGGGCCCTCCTCTCTTCTCGGCGTAGCCCCCGTGAGCTCCGCTCGGGCTGGAGGCTGTGGGACCCCCGGGGACAATGGGAGGACCTCGGGGACAATGGGGGACCCTGTGTCACCCCCGGGTCCCCTCTCTCCGCAGCGCAGTCCCCGTGTCCCCCCCTCCGCGGCGGAGGCCCCCGGTGGGCAGCAGCAAGGTGAGGAGCGCCGGCACAGGTGGGGCGCGGGTTCGCTGTCACCTCCGTCACCTCTGTCACCTCTGTCACCGCTGTCACCGCTGTCCCCGCAGACCCCAGGGTCCCCCCATTGTCCCCGTCCTTGCGGGGGGTGGCACCTGCGTGCATTTGGGGACCTCTCCTGTCCCCTCGCAGGTGTTGGGGTGTCCCCCCTGGGAGAGGTCTTGGTGTCCCGTGTCCCCAGGGGGGTGGCAGTGTGTCCCTCTGAGTGTCCCCACAGTGAATCTGGGGGTGCCAGGCTGTCCCTTGTCCCCAAGGTTGGTGGCAGGGTGTCCCCTGGGTGAATCTGGAAGTGCCAGGCTGTCCCCTGTCCCCAAGATTGGTGCCAGGGTGTCCCCCTTGGTGTCCCCCTGAGTGTGCCCACCGTCAATCTGGCAGTGCCAGCCTGTCCCCAAGCATGTCCCCGTCCTGTCCCCCCCTCCCCGGCAGCCAAGGCTGATCCCAAGAAGGAGGACGAGGAGGAGGAGGAGGAGGAGGAGGAGATCGACATCGACCTGAGCGCGCCCGAGACGGAGCGAGCGGCTCTCGCCATCCAGGGCCGCTTCCGCCGCTCCCGCCAGCGCCGGGGGGAGCCGCGGCCCTGAGGGACCCCCGGGACCCCCAAACCCCTCCTGGGGACCCCCAAACCCCGTGGGGACCCTCCCGAGGGGGGCACGACCTTCCCTGCCCGGTGTAGTGACACCAGGGGCATTTGGGGGGTGACACAACCCCGTGTCCCCAAGGGGAAGTGGCCCTGGGGAGGGGGCGGCGTGGGACCCCCCGCTTTCCATGGGAACCCCCATTTTCCATAGGAACCCCCATTTTTCCATGGGAACCCAAATTTTCCATGGGAACCCCCATTTTCCATGGGATCCCCAATTTTCCATGAAATTCCCCATTTTCCTGTCCCGTGGTGGCGCTGGGGACACGCCTGGTGTCCCCAAACGGGGGGACGGGTCCCGCTGCAGCCCCCAACCCAGGAAATCGGGGCTCCCCACATTTCTGTCCCTGTCACCGCCCCCTCCCCACATTTCTGTCACTGTCACCGCCCCCTCCCCACATTTCTGTCACTGTCACTGTCCCCACCCCGAGGGGCTTTTGGCCCGTGCAGAGAATAAAGAGTGAGGAAGAGGAGGCTGCGCTGGGGGCTCGGGGGAATTTGGGGAGGGGTCCCCACTGACAGGGTTTCGGGGGGGTTACAGCCAAACTTTGGGGGGGGGTTTGCAGCCGAATATTGGGGGGATTTACAGACGGATTTTGGGGGATTTGCAGCCGAATTTTTGGGGGGTTTGCAGACGAATTTTGGGAGGGTTTGCAGCCGAATTTTGGGGTGCGTGTGCAGCCAGATTTGGGGGTTCACGGAAGGATAGGGGGGCTTCGCCGCTGGGTTTTGAGGGGCTTCATAGGAGGATTTCGGGGGGATTAGCAGCCGAATTTTGGGAGGGTTCACAGCCGGGTTTTGGGGGGTTCTCAGCCCAATTTTGGGGTGATTCGCAGCTGAACTTTGAGGAGTCCACAGCCGGGTTTTGGGTGTTCACAGCCCGGTTTTTGGGGGGATTTGCAGGCGGATTTAGGGGGGATTGCAGCTCAATTTTGAGGGGTTCGCAGCCGAATTTTGAGGAGTCCATAGCCGGGTTTTGGGGGGCCCACAGCCTAATTTTGAGGGGTCCACAGCCGGTTTTTGGCTGTTCACAGCCTGGTTTTCTGGGGCTTTGCAAGCGGATTTAGGGGGGGTTGCAGCACAATTTTTGGGGGTTCGCAGCCCAATTTTGCAGCCAGATTTTCGGGGCTTTGCAGGCGGATTTAGGGGGGGGTTTACAGCCCAATTTTGGGAGATTTGCAGCCGGGTTTTGGGGGGGTTCGCAGCTCAATTGTTGGGATTTCACAGCCCAATTTTGGGGGGATTCTCAGCCCAATTTTGGGGGGTTCGCAGCCGGGTTTTGGGGGGCTCGGGGCGGTTCCCAGGGCCCCGCAATGCCGCGCTCCGGTGCAGAAATAGCTCCGTGGAAAGAAAAACAGCGGCGGTGGCCCCAGGGGACACGGCGGGGTCGGGCAGCGCTGACTTATTAGGGAAAGGGACAACGGCACCGGGGGGGCACCGGGGGGGCACCGGGGCCGTTCCCGCGATGCTCCGTGCCCCAAATGCCCCCCCAGCGCCGGGCCGGGGTCTTTGTCCCCTCCCTCCACGAGAAGGTGACAGCCACCCCCCCGAGGGGACAATGGACACGAGGGGACACCAAAGCCCACCCCCCCCCCACCCCCCCCCGAGCTTTGGCTGTGTTAATTACAGCTTTAATTAACGGCGGGTGGCGCTGAGGGTGGTGGCATTGGGGACTCTGGGGTGCCACCAGGTCACCGTCCAAGTGTCACCTCCCTGCTGGGGGTGACAGCGATGTCGCCGTGGTGTGGGGACAGTGGCAGTGACAGTGACAGTGGCAGTGACAGTGGCAGTGACAGTGGCAGTGACAGTGGCACGGGGCTCCCGGAGATGTCAGCTTTATTAATGGCACCACGGGGACACGGAGGGGACGGGGACGGGGACAGGGGGTACAAAACGCGTCCTTGGGGGGCACGGGCGGCTCCCCCAGCCCGGCCGCAGCCTCGCCCCCTCCCACGGGGCTCCGGCCGGGTTTGGGGAGGGGTCCCGGGGGTTACGGGGCGCGGGGGTTAATGGGGGGACAAAGGGAGGGGACAAAGGGGCCACCCCGCGACGTCATTTGGGCTCGGCCGCGGGGAGAGACGAGAAAACGGCCAGAAAAGGAGCGAAATTGGGGGGGCACAGAGAGAAACCCCCCGAGTTCAGGGAGGAGGGGGACACGGCCCCGGGGAGGGGGCACCGACCCCAACCCCGCGTTCCGGGGCACGAATCCCACCCGGGGCTGGGCAGGGAGCGACCGAGGGTGGCCGGGGGGGGAGCCGCGCTTGTCGCCAGCGCTGTCCCCAAGGCGGGGGACCCGAGGCGAGGACCACACCCCGCTCCTCGCCGGGGGTCCCTCAGGAGCCCCCCGAGTTGGGTCTGACGATGCTCAGCAGCGCGTTCTTGAGGCTGCCCCGGCTCGGCGAGCGGGCGGCGGGCGGGGCCGCGGCCCGGGGCTCCCCCCGCAGCTCCATCTCGATGGTCATGATGACTTTGGGGGGCCGGGGGTCCCCCGAGGCCCCGGCCGCCCCCGGGGGTCCCTCCCTGCCCGCTAACCGCTATTTCCTATCCTTGCCGGCGCCGCCCTTGGCTTTCTTGGCGCTGCGGCCGTGGTCCAGCATGGCGTAGAGCACGGGGGCCTGCGGGGACAGGGGGGCTTCACCCGCAGCCCCCGGCGGGCCCGGGGACCGGGGGGACCGGGGGGACAGCCCGCCGTGCCCCCCGCCCCGCCCGGCGCTCACCTGCCGGCTGCGCTTGGAGCCCTCCTTGCCCGAGCGCTGCAGCTTCCCCTTCTCCATGGCGCTGCGGGGGAAAATGGGGGGAAAAAGGGGAAAAACGGGGTCGGGATGGTGAGAGGGACCCCCGGTGTGGGGAGAGGGCGAGGAAATTGCAGCCCCGGTAGTGCCGGTTTGGGGGGAAGGGGAAAAGAGCGGCTTGGGATGGTGGGATTGCAGCCCCCGGTTTGGGGAGGGGTCGCGGCTCGGGATGGCGGAATTGGTGCCCCCGGTGGTCACGGAAATCGGGGAGGGGTCCCTGTTTGGGGAATGTCCCGGTCTTGGGAGGGGTCTCGATTTGGGGAGGGGTCCCGATTTGGGGAGAGGTCCCCATTTAGGGCAGCGGTCCCGTTTAGGCAGGGGTCCCGTTTGGGGAGGGGTCGCGGTTTGGGGGGCTCGCAGCTCAGGGAGGGGTCCCTGTTTGGGGCAGGGTCCCAATTTGGGGAGGGGGGTCCCTGTTTGGGGAAGGATCCCGTTTTGGGGCAGGGTCCCAATTTGGGGAAGGGTCCCGATTTGGGGAGGGGTCCCGATTTGGGGAGGGGTCCCATTTGAGGAAGGATCCCGTTTTGGGGCAGGGTCCCCATTTGGGGAGGGGTCCCTGTTTGGGGAAGGATCCCGTTTTGGGGCAGGGTCCCCATTTGGGGAGGGGCCCCGATTTGGGGAGGGGTCCCTGTTTGGGGCAGGGTCCCTGTTTGGGGAGGGGTCCCTGTTTGGGGAGGGGTCGCGCTGACCTGAGCCGCCGCTGCAGAGCCGCCTGGCGCCGCCGCCAGCAGTAGCGGCCGCCGTAGCCCAGCGCCACCAGCGCGGCCACCACGAGCAGCGCCCCGGCGATAACGGAGCCCAGCACGACACCGTAACGGGGCGGCACTGCGGGGACAGCGACAGCGACAGCGTGTCACCCCCGGGACTGTGGGGGACACTGAGGGGACAGGGACAGCGACAGCGTGTCACCCCCGGGACTGTGGGGGACACTGAGGGGACAGCGACACTGTGTCGCACCCCCGGGGCAGTGGGGACAGGGACACTGCGGGGACAGGGGCTCTGTGTCACCCCCGGGGCAGTGGGGGACACTGTGGGGACAGGGACACCGTAACGGGGTGGCACTGCGGGGACAGGGGCACTGTGTCACCTCCCGGCAGTGGGGGGCACTGCGGGGACAGTGGCACCAGTGGCACTGTGTCACCCCCATCAGTGGGTGGCACTGTAGGGACGGTGGCATTGTGGGGATAGTGGCACTGCGGGGACAGCGGCACCGTGTCACCCTCCAGCTGCAGGGAGGGGACAGTGGCACAGTGTCACCCCCACCAGTAGAGGATCAGGGAGGTGCCACCAGCCTGGTGTCACCGCCAGCAGCAGGGTCAGGGAGGTGACACCAACCCCGTGGTGCCAACTGCCAGCAGTGCAGGTGACACCAGCACCGTGTCCCCGCCACCAGAGGGGATCAGGGAGGTGACACCAGCCCAGTGTCACCGCCAGCAGTGGAGGAGCAGGGTGGTGACATTGGCCCGGTGTCCCGCCAGCAGTGCAGGTGACACCACCCAGGCGTCCCTGCCAGCAGCAGCGGGAATCAGGGAGATGCCACCAGCCCAGTGTCCCCACCACCAGGGAGGTGGCACCAGTCCCATGTCCCTGCCACCGCCGAGAATCAGGGAGGTGACACCAGCCCGCTGTCACTGCCAGCAGTGCAGGTGCCACCGCCCAGTGTCCCTGCCTCGCAGGGAGGTGACAGCACTGTCCCCCCAGGGAGGTGCCAGCCGTGTCCCCCCCAGGTGACAGCTGTGTCCCCCCAGGTGCCAGCCGTGTCCTCCCCAGGTGCCAGCCGTGTCCCCGCCCCCAGAGAGGTGACACCCGTGTCCCCGCCACAGGGAGGTGCCAGCCGTGTCCCCCCCCAGTGCCAGCCGTGTCACCCCCAGAGAGGTGCCAGCCGTGTCCCCTCCAGGTGACAACCATGTCCCCCCCAGGTGCCAGCCGTGTCCCCCCCAGGAGGTGACAACCGTGTCCCCGCCCCCAGAGAGGTGACAGCCGTGTCCCCCCCAGGTGCCAGCCGTGTCCCCACCCCCGGGAGGTGACAGCCGTGTTCCCCTCAGGTGACAACCATGTCCCCACCCCAGAGAGGTGCCAGCCGTGTCCCCCCCCGGTACCAGCCGTGTCCCCTCCAGGTGACAACCGTGTCCCCCCCCCGGTGCCAGCCGTGTCCCCCCCCGGTGCCAGCCGTGTCCCCACCCCCGGGAGGTGACAGCCGTGTCGCACCTCTCTCCAGCACGTAGAGCGTGACCTGCGAGGACTTGCCCACGATGTCGGGCGGGTTCTTGACGTCGCACGTGAAGGTGCCGTTGTCGCTCGGCTCCAGCCCGTGGATGACGATGGAGCCGTCGCGGCGCCGCGGGTTCCCCGCCCACTCCATGCGCTCCTTGAACGTCCCCACGTCGTCGATGTAGGGCTGGCCCTTGGCGAAGTGGAAGATCTGGGACGGGGACAGCGACACCCGGGTCACCCGGGGGGACAGGGACACCGGGGTCACCCGGGGGGACAGGGACATCGGGGTCACACGGGGGAACAGCGACACCAGGGTCACACGGGGGGACAGGGACACCGGGGTCACACGGGGGGACAGCAACATCGATGTGACAGTGACACCGGGGTCACCCGGGGGGACAGGGACATCAGGGTCACCCGGGGGGACAGGGACACCGGGGTTATCCAGGGGGACAGCGACACCGGGGTCACACGGGGGGACAGGGACATCAATGTGACAGTGACACCGGGGTCACCCGGGGGGACAGGGACACCGGGGTCACACGGGGGGACAGGGACATCGGGGTCACCCGGGGGAACAGGGACACCGGGGTCACACGGGGGGACAGCGACACCGGGGTCACATGGGGGGACAGCAACATCGATGTGACAGTGACACCAGGGTCACCAGGGGTTACAGGGACATCAATGTGACAGCGACACCGGGGTCACCCGGGGGGACAGGGACATCAATGTGACAGTGACACCAGGGTCACCAGGGGTTACAGGGACATCAATGTGACAGCGACACCAGGGTCACCCGGGGACACAGGGACATCAAAGTCACACGGGGGGACAGGGACATGGATGTGACAGTGACACCAGGGTCACTCAGGGGGACAGGGACACTGAGGTTATCCAGGGGGACAGTGACACCAAGGTTATCCAGGGGGACAGGGACACCGAGGTCACCCGGGGTGACAGCGACATTGAGGTTATCCAGGGTGACAGCGACATTGAGGTTATCCAGGGTGACGGTGACACCGAGGTCACCCAGGTGACAGTGACACCGAGGTCACCCGGGGTGACAGCCGAGGGCGGGGACAGAAGGGACAGTGGGGACAGAGGGGGTGGGAGAGGGATGGAGGTGCTGGTGGTGGCACCAAGGTGGCACTGAGGGGGGAGGGTGACACCTGCAGGGTGGGGCTGGGACACGGGGACACTGTGGGGACATCCCAGTGCCACCTCAGTGTGATGGGACACGGTGTCACCTGCAGGGACAGGACTGGCCTGGCGCTGGGCTTTGGTGGGCACCGGGATGCGGGGACACTGTGGGCACATTGTGGGGACACTGTGGGCACATTTCAGTGCCACCACAGTGTGAGGGCACACGGTGTCACCGTCAGGGATGGGGCTGGGACATGGGGACACTGAGGGGACACTGCGGGGACACTGTGAGGGGACACGGTGTCACCGTCAGGGATGGGGCTGGGACATGGGGACACTGAGGGGACACTGCGGGGACACTGTGAGGGGACACGGTGTCACCTCAAGGGAAGCTCTGTCCTCTGGGGCTGGTGCTGAGACCTGTGGGCACTGGGGACACCCTGGGGACACTTTGGGGACACCCCAGTGCCACCATGGAGCAAGAAGACACCGTGTCACCCTCGGGGACGGCTCTGCTGGGATGAGGTGACACCAGGGAGTGATGGGGACAGGATGGGGACAATGGGGATGGGTTGGGGACACTGTGAGGACACTGGGGATGGGTTGGGGACACCTTGGGGACACTGTGTCACCCTCGGGGACGGCTCTGCTGGGATGAGGTGACACCAGGGAGCAGCAGGGATGGGATGGGGACACCGTGGGGACAATGGGGATGGGTTGGGGACACCGTGGGGACACTTTGGGGACACCCCAGTGCCACCACAGGGCAGGAAGACACCGTGTCACCCTCGGGGACGGCTCCACTGGGACGTGGGAACACTGGGGCGTGGCGGTGATGGGATGGGGACACTATGGGGACAATGGGGACAGGTTGGGAACAATTTGGGGACAATGGGGACGGGCTGGGGACACCGTGGGGACAATGGGGACACTCTGGGGACACCCCAGTGCCACCACAGGGCAAGAAGACACCAGGGAAGACTCCACTGGGACAAGGTGACACCGGGGCGCACCGTGGACGGGATGGGGACAATGGGGATGGCCTGGGGACAACGGGGATGGGTTGGGGACACCATGAGGACAACAGAGACATTTTGGGGACACTGTGGGGACACTGGGGACACTTTGGGGACACCTCAGTTCCACTACAGGCCAAGAAGACACCAGAGAAGACTCCACCGGGATGAGGTGACACCGGGGAGCAACGGGAACAGGATGGGGACAACGGGGATGGCTTGGGGACACTTTGGGGACAATGGGGACAGGTTGGGGACACCGTGGGGACAATGGGGAAGGGTTGGGGACACCATGGGGACACTTTGGGGACACCCAGTGCCACCACAGCACAAGAAGACACCAGGGAAGACTCCACTGGGACGAGGTGACACCGAGGAGAGATGGGAACGGGATGGGGACAACGGGGATGGCTTGGGGACAACGGGGACATTTTGGGGACAGCGTGGGGACAATGGCGACACTTTGGAGACACCGTGGGGACACTCTGGGGACACCTCAATGCCACCACAGCGCAAGAAGACACCAGGGAAGGCTCCACTGGGACGAGGTGACACCGAGGCGCGATGGGAACGGGATGGGGACAACGGGGATGGCTTGGGGACATTTTGGGGACAGCGGTGACACTGACGGAGATGCTGTCGCGGGAGCCATCGGCCTGGAAGTGCCAGGTGATGGAGATGTCCTCCGAGATCCACTCGCTGGACCAGAAGCTGCAGGACAGGGTGACGCTGGAGCCCACGGTGCCGTGGACCTCGCGCTGCGTGTACACGTGGATCGGGGACACCGGCGACAGCCCTGGGGACACGGCGACACAGAGACACGTCACAGCCCCGCCCCCCGCGCGACACAGAGACACGTCACAGCCCCGCCCCCCGCGCGGGGCGGTGTCACCGAGCTGCCACCACAGCCCGGAGTGTCACCGAGGTGCCACCACAGCCCGCAGTGTCACCCAGGTGCCACCACAGCCCGGAGTGTCACCCAGGTGCCACCACAGCCCGGAGTGTCCCCAAGCTGCTACCACAGCCCGGAGTGTCACCGAGGTGCCACCACAGCCCGCAGTGTCACCGAGGTGCCACCAAAGGGAGCGCGAAGGCTGCGAGGGGACAGCGGAGTGGCGGCACTGCCGTCCCCATGGGTGGCATGAAGGGGACAGCGGGGTGGCGGCGCTGCTGTCCCCAGAGGTGGCAGGGAGGGGACAGTGTCCCCATGGGTGACAAGGGCGGGGCTGGGTGTGGCACTCCCCCAGCTGTCCCCAGGGAGGTGACAATGGCCGGCATTGTCCTGACAGCCACCCCCGACAATGTCCCCAAGGAGGTGCCACTACAAATGCCACCGCTCGGTGACAACCACCGGGACTGTCCTGGCCGCCACCTCCAGCTGTCCCCAAGGAGGTGACAATGGCAGCCACACCCAGCCCCGGTCCCCAGGTTGGTGACAGTGACCAAAACTGTCCTGACCGCCACCCGCCACTGTGTCCAGGTTGGTGCCACCCCCGCTGTCCCCTGCCAGCCGAGGTGACAATCCCCAAGTCCCCAAGCCATGGTGACACTCCCCAAGTCTTGGTGACAATCCCCAATGTGCGGTGACACTCCCCAAGGCTCAGTGACAATCCCCAAGTCTTGGTGACACTCCCCAAACTCTGGTGACACTCCCCAAGCTGTGGTGACAATCCCCAAGGCTCGGTGACAGTCCCCAAACCCTGCGTGTCCCCATGCTGAGGTGACAGTCCCCAAGCCCTGCGTGTCCCCAAGCCATGGTGACAGTCCCCAAGCCCCCCGTGTCCGCATGCTGAGGTGACAGTCCCCAAGCCCCGCGTGTCCCCATCCCCAGGGCCACCCCCAAACCTCTCCTGTCACCACCCCCCCCCCTTGCCACCCCCTTTTTGGGGACCGTCCCTTGTCCCCAAGCTCACCCAGCGCCGCCACGAGCCCGGCCACGAGGAGGAGGCGGCGGGTGGCCCTCGGGGACATGGTGGCGGTCGGTGACACGGAGGGGACAGCGGCGGGGACGCGGTTTTAGGGTGGCCCCGTCCCCAAATCCCGGCCAATGGGCGCGGGGGGGCCGGGCCGCGGGGACCCCGCTCAAAGGCGACATTGAGGGACACCGAGGGACACCGAGGGTGGCCCGGGGGACGGGGACACTGGTGGCCTTTGTCCGGCCGCATTCCCGCGCGCCGCGGGGGCGGGGGAGCAGGAATGTGGCACCGGGGGGACAGCGGGGACACGGGGGGACATTGGGGGGACACGGGGGGACACTGGGGGGACAATGAGGGGACATTGGGGGGACATTGAGGGGATATTGAGGGGACAGAGTGGGGGACACGGGGGGACATTGGGGGGACATTGGGGGGACATTGGGGTGACAGAGTGAGGGACATGGAGGGGACATTGAGGGGACATTGAGGGGACATTGATGGGACAGCGTGGGGGACATGGGGGGACACAATGGGGGGACATGGAGGGGACATTGAGGGGACAGAGTGGGGGACATGAGGGTGGCATGGGGGAACACTGAGGGGACATTGAGGGGACATTAACGGGACACAGTGGGGTGATATGGAGGGGACATTGAGGGGACATGAGGGAGACAGGGGGATATGGGGGGACATGGCGGGGACACAGAGGGGTGGCATGGAGGGGACATGGAGGGGACACCGAGGGGACATGGAGGGGGACAAGGGGTGACAAAGTGGGGGGTCAGGGAGGGGACATTGAGGAGACACTCAGGAGACATGGGGGGGACACGGGTGTGGCATGGAGGGACATGGGGGGGACAGAGAGGGGACATTGAGGGGATATTGAGGGGATATTGAGGGGACAGCGGGGGGACATGGGGGGACATTGGGGGGGACAGAGAGGGGACAGAGGGGGGACAGAGTGGGGGACGGGGGGACATTGTGGGGGGGATATGGAGGGGACAGGGAGGGGACATGGGGGTGAAACAGGGGGGGGACAGGGTGGGGACGCGGGGGGACATGGGGGGCACAGAGAGGGACAGAGGGCGGGACATGGGGGGGAGACAATGGGGGGGACACGGGGGTGGCATGGAGGGACGTGGAGGGGACATGGAGGGACATGAGGGGGCAGCGGGGACAGAGTGGGGGGGACAGGGGGACGGGGGGCGACATGGGAGGGACACAGAGGGGACAGGAGGGGACATGGGGGGGACAGAGAGACGACAGAGTGGGGGGACATGGGAGGACATTGGGGGGACATTAAGGAACATGGGGGTGACATGGCGGGGCACAGAGGGGACATGGAGGGGGACATGGGGGCACAGAGAGGGGACAGAGGGTGGGACACGGTGGGAGACACATGGTGGGGATAGAGAGGGGACGTAGAGGGGACATGGCGGTGACACGGGGGGGGACACGGGGGGGGACACAGGGGGTGGCACGGGGGGGGCATGGGGTGGACATGGAGGGGACGGCGGGGACATTAAGGGGACAGCGGGGACAGAGGTGGGGGGACATGGGGGGGACATGGAGGGGACATGGGGGAACAGAGAGGGGACATGGGGGAACAGAGAGGGGACACGAGGGGGACAAAGGGGACATTGAGGGGACAGAGGGGAGACATGGGGGAGGACATGGGGGGGACACGGGGGGGACATGGGGGGGACAGAGAGGGGACATGGAGGGGACAGAGAGGGGAGATGGGACACAGGGGGACATGGAGGGACAGGGACATTGGGGGCAGAGGGGACATGGGGGGGCATAGAGGGGACATTGAGGGGGACGGGGAGGGGGGACATTGTGGGGGACATTGGGGGGGACACAGTGCTCGTAGCTGGGGCAGGGCGAGGGGGGGTTTGGGGGATTTTGGGGGGTTTGGGGGATTTTAGGGGAAAAACTGCAAAGAGGGGATTGCTCAGGGGGATAATGGAGATCGATAACGGGATTGATAACGGGATTGATAACGGGATTGAAAACAGGGATCAATAACAGGACCGATATCAGTTATCGGTCCCAGTGACCGATATCAATGACCAATATCAATATCAGATATAAATACCGATATAAATAACCGATACCAATAACCGATATCGGTCATCAATCCTGGTACCGATATCAATACTGATGCCAATAACCGACATCAGTTATCGCTCCCAGTGACCGATATCAATAACTGGTATCAGTTATCGATCCCAGTGACTAATATCAACACCAATATCAGTACCATCAGTACCAGTATCAATAACCGATATCGGTTATGGATCCCAGTGCCCGATATCAATGACCAATATCAATATCAGACATAAATACCGATATCAATCCCGATACCAATAACCGGTATCAGGTATCGATCCCAGTGACCGCTATCAACACTGATATCAGTACCATCACTACCAGTATCAATAACCGATATCAGTTATCGATCCCAGTACCGATATCAATGCCAATATCAATACCGATACCAATAACCGATATCGGTTATCGATCCCACTGACCGATACCAGTGACCGATATCAATAACCGAAACCAATTACCGATATCAGTTATCGCTCCCAGTGACCGATATCAATACCAATATCATTACGAATATCAATACCAGTATCAATGACCATTGTCAATGACCAATATCAATACCGATACCAATAACCGATGTCGGTTATCGATCCCGCCTGTTGCCGGAACCGGAATTGCGTCACGGCACTTCCGGCGCGGCGGCTCCAAGATGGCGGCGCTGGCTCTGAGGTGACTCCGAGGGGCCGGGACAGACCGGGGGACACTGGGGGACATTGGGGACACCGAGGGGACACCGAGGGGACATCGGGGGCGGGGGCGGGCCTGGCCTGAGGCGGTGTCTCGGTTCCGGCCCGGGAGCGGCGGGGCCGGGCCAGCTCCGTGTCCCTTCCGTGTCCCTTCCGTGTCCCTTCAGTGTCCCTTCAGTGTCCCCTCAGTGCCACCCTCAGTGTCCCCTCGGTGTCACCCTCGGTGTCCCATTTTTTCCCCATTTTTCTCATTTTTCCCCCATTTTTTTCTCTCTTTTCCAGGGGTTTGGGGCGGCGCTGCCTCCTGGCCCGGCTGGGGCCCGGCCCCACCCTGCACCAGTGAGAGACTGGGATGGACTGGGATGGAATTGGGATGGACTGGGAGGGACTGGGATGGACTGGGAGGGACTGGGATGGACTGGGACCAAACTGGGATGGACTGGGAATGAGCTGGGCTGGACTGGGAATGAGCTAGGGTGGACTGGGACCAAACTGGGATGGACTGGGAATGAGCTGGGGTGGACTGGGACCAAACTGGGAGGGACTGATGTGGACTGGGATGGAATTGGGATGGATTGGGATGGACTAGGACCAAACTGTGAGGGACTGGGAGGGACTGGGATGGACTGGGAGGGACTGGGACGGACTGGGAAGGGATTTTGGGGCTTTTGGGATGGGTTTAGGGGTTTCTTTTTAGAGTGGGTTCAGGGGTTGTTTTGGGGTGGATTTAGGTTTTTTTGGGGTGGATTTAGGGTTTTTTGGGGTGGGTTTAGGGTTTTTTAGAGTTTTTTGGGGTTTTTGGGGTCGGGTTCAGTCCCTTTCTCTCCCCCAGGGCCGTCCCCATGGCCACCACGGCCCGGGAGGAGATGAGGAGGTTCTGGGAGAGGAACGAACGCTCGGGGCGGCCCCTGTCCCCCCACGTCAGCATCTACAAGTGAGGGACACCCCAAAAACACCCCAAAACTGCCCCAAAACACCCCAAAACCACTCAAACCGCCCCTAAACCAGCCCAAAACCGGCCAGGGAACTCCAAAACCAGCCAAAAAACCACCCCAAAACCTTCCAAAAATGGTCATAGTCGTCCTAAAAATAGTCTAATCACCCCAAATCACTCCAAAACCAGACCAAACCACCCCAAAACTACCCCGAATCACCCCAAAACCGTCCCTAAAACAGCCCAAATCACCCCAAAACTGCTCAAACCACCCCAAAATCACCCCAAATCATCCCAAAATTGCCCAAAGCCACCCCAAAAATAGCTGGGAACCTCCAAAAATCTTTCTGGAAACTCCAAAATCAGCTCAGGAACCACAAATTCACCCTGGGCACCCTAAAATCCCCCAAGACAGTCTGAATTCACCCAAATTCAGCCCAGGCCACCCCTAACTCCCCCAGATTCCCCCCAGGCCACCCCAGAATCCCCCAAATTCATCCCAGGACCCTCCAAATTCCCCCAGATTCCCCCCAAAATCCCCCAAATTCACCCCAGGCCATCCCAAAATGCCCCAGATTCCCCCCAGTCCCCCAGATTCACCCCAATCCCCCTCCCCACCCCATCCCCGGGGTTTTGGGGTGCCCCCCAGCCCCGTTCCTGTGGGTTTTGGGGTGACCCCAGCCCATTTGTGTTGCAGGTGGTCGCTGCCCATGGCCATGTCCATCACCCACCGCGGCACCGGCGTCGCCCTCAGCCTCGGTGGGTGGCACTGGGGACACCTTGGGGACACCTGGGGACACCCCTGGGTTCCCACAGCACAGATTCCCCCCATTCCCAGCTTTGGGGTTTGCTGGGAAGCCCCTGCTCTGCATTTTCTAGCACCACAAAATCCCCCCAAAATCCCACAAATTCCCCCCCAAATCCACACCAAAACCACCACAAAATCCCTTCAAAATCCCCCCAAAATCTCCCCTAAAATTCCCCACTAAATTTCCCCGTCTCTGTTTTTTCCATCCCCATTTCTCTGACTTTTTTCCATTTGAATTTTTCCATCCCCGAGTTTCTTCCCTGTTTCCCCTGGTGTGTTCCATCCCATTCCAGGTGTCCCACACTGTCCTCCAGCTGTATCCCTGTCCCCATTCCAGGTGTATCCCTGTTCTCTCTGGATCCCTATTTCAGGTGTATCCCTGTTCTCCCTGTTCCCTTTCCAGGTGTATCCCTGTTTGTTCTCCAGGTGTATCCCTGTTCTTCCAGGTGTATCCCTGTTTCCCCTGGTGTGTTCCATGCCCATTCCAGGTGTATCCCTGCTCTCAAGGTGTATCCCTGTCCCCATTCCAGGTGTATCCCTGCTCTCAAGGTGTATCTCTGTTGTTCCCCAGGTATATCCCTGACAGGTTTATCCCCCCCAGCTATGTCCCTGTTCTCCAGGTGTGTCCCTGCTGTCCCCCCCAGGTGTGTCCCTGCTGTCCCCAGGTGTGTCCCTGTCCCTGACAGGTGTGTCCCTATTGTCCCCAGGTGTGTCCCTGTCCCTGACAGGTGTATCTGTCCCCCCCAAGGTGTGTCCCTGACAGGTGTATCTGTCCCCCCCAGGTGTGTCCCTGTCCCTGACAGGTGTATCTGTCCCCCCCAGGTGTGTCCCTGACAGGTGTATCTGTCCCCCCCAGGTGTGTCCCTGTCCCTGACAGGCGTGTCCCTGCTGTCCCCAGGTGTGTCCCTGTTCTCGGTGGCCGCGCTGCTGCTCCCTGAGCAGTTCCCCCATTACCTGGCCCAGGTGCGGGCGCTCAGCCTGGGCCCCACCCTCGTGTGCTCGGCCAAGTTCCTGCTGGCCCTGCCCCTGTGCTACCACACCTGGAACGGCGTCCGCCACCTGGTGAGGGCCTGGGCCACCCGCAGGGTCCCTCTGGGGACAGCGGGTGACAATGGGGGTGGCACCGGGGTGTCCCACCTGCGCGGGTTTCGGGAATTTTGGGAACGACACAAAAGGTTGGGAATGGCTGGAGGGGTTTTGTGGGGGCCAATTCCATTGTGGAATTGGGGACTCTGCACCTGGAATGTCCCCAGGGCCCTTTTGGGGACAGCAGGTGACACTGGGGTGGCACCGGGGTGTCCCCTCTGACCAGGGTTTGAGATCGGGAAGGAATTTTGGCAACGGCACAAAAACTTTGGGAGGGGTTTTATGGGAGGATCGCGGTGTGGAACTGGGAATTGTGCACTTGGAATGTCCCCAGGACCCTTTTGGGGACAGCAGGTGACAATGGGGGTGGCCCCAGGGTGTCCCACCTGCCTGGGTCCATGAGATTGAAGAGGAGTTTTGGGAATGGCTCAAAAGATTGGGAATGGCTGGAGGGGTTTTATGGGAGCCAATTCCAGTTTGGAACTGGGACTGTGAGGGAGGGCTGGGTTTTCTGGAATTCTGGGATTTTGGGGATTTTGGGAATTCTGGGATTTTGGGAATTGTGGATTTGTGGAATTCCCAGGGAGGGATCGACCCCAGAACGGCCCTTGGGGTTTGGGGGGCTCAGGGTTTTCCACATTATGGGAATAATGGGAATAGGGGAATGGGAATAATGGGAATAATGGGAATGGGGAGAGTGGGAATGGGAACTGGGGAGAGTGGGATTAATGGGAATAATGGGAACGGGGAGAGTGGGAATAATGGGAATAATGGGAATAATGGGAATGGGGAGAGTGGGAATAATGGGAATAATGGGAATGGGGAGAGTGGGAATGGGAACTGGGGAGAGTGGGATTAATGGGAATAATGGGAATGGGGAAAGTGGGAATAATGGGAATAATGATGGGAATGGGAATAGTGGGAATAATGGGAATGGGAACTGGGGAGAGGGGAGAGTGGGAATAATGGGAATAGTGGGAATGGGAATAATGGGAATAATGGGAATGGGGAGAGTGGGATTAATGGGAATAATGGGAATAATGGAAATAATGGGAATAATGGGAGTGGGGAGAGTGGGATTAATGGGAATAATGAGAATGGGGAAAGTGGGAATAATGGGAATGGGAATAATGGGAATGGGGACTGAGAAGAGTGGGATTAATGGGAATAATGGGAATAATGGGAATGGGAAGAGGGGTAGGAATGGGAATAGTGGGGGTGATGGGAATGGGAATAATGGGAATGGGAAGAGGGGTAGGAATGGGAATAGTGGGGGTGATGGGAATGGGAATAATGGGAATGGGAAGAGGGGTAGGAATGGGAATAGTGGGGGTGATGGGAATGGGAATAATGGGAATGGGAATAACGGGAATGGGGAGAGTGGGAATAATGGAAATGGGAGCCAGGGAGAAGGGAGAGTGGGAATGATGGGAATGATGGGAATAGGGGAAGTGGGAATGGGAATAATGGGAATAACAGGGATGTGGAGAGTGGGAATGGGAATAATGGGAATGGGAATTGAGGAGAGTGGGATTAATGAGAATGGGGAAAATTGGAATAATGGGAATGATGGGAATGATGGGAATGATGGGGAATAGTGGGAATAATAGGAATGGGAACTGGGGAGAGTGGGAATAATGGGAATAGTGGGAATAATGGGAATGGGAGCTAGGAAGAGTGGGAATGGGAATAATGGAGACAGTGGGAATGCGAATAATGGGAATAATGGGAATGGGGAGAGGGGTGGGAATGAAAATAATGGGAATGATGGGAATAGGAATTTGGGAGAGGGGATGGAAATGGGAATAATGGGAATGGGAAGAGTGGGAATAATGGGAATAAATGGGAATCGGGGAGAAGGGTGGGAATGGGAAATGGGGAATGGGAATTGAGGGGAATGGGAATGGGGAGAATGGGAATGGGAATAATGGGGAGAGTGGGAGTGGGAATGGGAGTGTGGAGAGGGGATGGAATGAGGGGAGAAGGGCTGGAAGTGGGGAATGGGAAGGGAGCGGGAACTGGGATGAGAGGGAGTGGGATAACTGGGATGAGAGGGAATGGAAACTGGGATAAAAGGGGGTGGGATAACTGGGATAAAAGTGGGAAAGGAAAGGGGAGAGGGGATGGGAAAAAGGACGGGAAAAAGGGGATGGAAAGGGGGAGAGGAATTGGGAAAAAGGGGAGAGGAAATGGGAAAAAGGGGATGGGAATGGGTAGAGGAAATGGGGAAAGGGGAGAGGGGATGGGAAAGGGGAAAAGAAATGGCAAAAAGGGGAGAGGGGATGGAAAAAAAGGGGGATAGAAAATGGGAAAAAGGGGCTGTGAACGGGGAGCGGGAGCAGGGGACACTGAGGGAAGCTGCCCCGCTCTGGGGACAAAGTGACAGCGCTGTCCCCGCTGTCTCCGCAGGCCTGGGACCTGGGCAAGGGGCTGAAGCTGCCGCAGGTGACGCAGTCGGGGCTGCTGGTGCTGGCCCTGACCCTGCTGTCCTCGGCCGCGCTGGCGGCGCTGTGACAGCCCCGGGGTGTTCCCAGATCCCGAAATCCCGAATTCCGGGAATCCCGAAATCCCGGGATCCCGAAATCCTGGGATCTCGAAATCCCCAAATCCCAAAATCCCGGGACTGCTGGAATCCCGGGAATCCCAAAATCCCCAAATCCCAAAATCCCGGGAATGCCAAAATCCCGGAATCCCAAATCCTGGAATCCCGGAATTCCGGAAATCCCAGTATCCCAAAATCCTGGGAATCCCAAAATCCTGGAATCCCGAAATTCCAGAATCCCTAAATCCTGGGAATCCCGAAATTCCGGAATCCATCCCGAAATCCTGGGAATCTCGGAATCCCGGGAATCCTGGCAATCCCGCCCCTCCCTCCCATCCCCCTCCCCAAAATCCCGGGATGAGCAGAGCTGCCCCACCCCCCCCCCCCGTGGTGTCCCCGTGGTGTCCCCCATTGTCCCCGTGGTGTCCCCACGTGTCCCCGAGGCCGGGACAATGCGGGATCTGTGTCCCCACGAGTGGGATTGGCACCGGGGTGGCACCACAGCGGCACAAGGAGCTCCATTGAGGCAGCGCCCCACGGGGGTGGGTGACAGGTGACATCTCAGTGCCACCCCCCTGCCACCGCTCAGAGTCCTGGGTCCTGTGGGAATTCCATTACTCAGCCCCATTTTGGGGGGAAAAATCCCAATTTTGGAGCCTCCTGCTAATGGGGAGCAGTGCCACGGGGGTGACATCTCGGTGCCACCCCAATGCCACCCCTGGGGTCCTCAAACTTGTGGGAATTTCATTATTCAGCCCATTTTGGGGGGAAAAATCCCAATTTTGGAGCCTCTTGCTAATGGGGAGGCAGTGGTGGCAAGTGACATCTCGCTGCCACCCCCCTGCCACCACTGGGGTCCTGGATCCCATGGAAATTCCATTACTCAGCCCCATTTTTGGGGGGAAAATCACAATTTTTGGAGCCTCCTGCCAGTGGGGAGCACCCCATGGGGGTGACATCTCGGTGCCACCCCCCTGCCACCACTGGGGTCCTCAACCCCCTGGGAATTCCATGATTCAGCCCCATTTTTGGGGGGAAAATCACAATTTTGGAGCCTCCTGCCAGTGGGAAGGCAATGGTGACAGGTGACATCTTGCTGCCACCCCTGGGGTCCTCAACCCCCTGGAAATTCCATGATTCAGCCCCATTTTTGGGGGGAAAATCCCAATTTTGGAGCCTCCTGCCAGTGACAAGAGTGCCCCACAGGGGTGGGTGACAGGGGACATCTCAATGCCACCACCCTGCCACCACTGGGGTCATCAGCCCCATAGAAATTCCATTATTCAGCCCATTTTTGGGGGGAAAAATCCCAATTTTGGAGCCTCCTGGCAGTGGGAACGTCCTGGTTTCGTGGTGGGGAGGGCTTTGTCACCCCAGCTGTTGTCACCCCAGTTTTGTCACCCAGGTGTTGTCACCTGTCCCCTGGGGAACGCAATAAAGCGGCTCTGATCCTCCAGCCCCGTGTCCCTCAGCCAGGTGTGGGATTCTCCTTTCTCCTCCTCCCCAGAGGAGCCCAGCGTGGAAAAATGGGGAAAAAAACCCCAAAATTTGCAATTCTGGAGGAGCTGGGGGAGTTTTGGGGTCGGGTTTGGGGGATTTTTAACCTTTCCAAAAGGGTTTTGGGGTTGGGTTTTGGGCATTTTTAACCTTTGCAAAGGGGGTTTGGGGTCGGGTTTAGGGGATTTTTAACTTTTGCAAAGGGGTTTTGGGGGAATTTTTAACCTTTCCAAAGGGGTTTTGGTGGGTTTTGGGGTTGGGTTTGGGGGATTTTTAACCTTTCCAAAGGGGTTTTGGGGTCGGATTTTAGGGGATTTTTAACTTTTGCAAAGGGGTTTTTGGGGTCAGTTTTAGGGGATTTTTAACCTTTGGAAAATGACCCTCCTCACCCCATCTTGAGTTCCTGCCCCAGCTCCGTGTGGGGAGGGATCCTGCTGGGAAAATGCAGAATTTTTTCAGGGAAAATCCAGGATTTTTTGGGGGGAAAATCCAGGATTTTTTGGGGGGGAAAATCCAGGACTTTTGGGGGGAAAATCCAGGATTTTTTGGGGGGAAAATTCAGGATTTTTTGGGAAAATCCAGGATTTTTTGGGGGGAAAATCCAGGATTTTTTGGGGGAAAATCCAGGATTTTTTGGGGGGAAAATTCAGGATTTTTTGGGGGGGAAAATCCAGGACTTTTGGGGGAAAATCCAGGATTTTTTGGGGGGGAAAATCCAGGACTTTTGGGGGGAAAATCCAGGATTTTTTGGGGGGGAAAATCCAGGACTTTTGGGGGGAAAATCCAGGATTTTTTGGGGGGGAAAATCCAGGACTTTTGGGGGGAAAATCCAGGATTTTTTGGGGGGAAAATTCAGGATTTTTTGGGAAAATCCAGGATTTTTTGGGGGGAAAATCCAGGATTTTTTGGGGGGAAAATCCAGGATTTTTGGGTGAAAATCCTCTCCAGGATTTGGGATTTTGGGGTGTGTGGCATTTGATCCCATCCCAATCCCATCCCCAATTAATTTCCTAATTAAGAATCCACCCAAGGGACCAGAGAGGAGGAGGAGGAGGAGGAAGGATCAGAGGCAAACCCTAAACCCCAAAAGGATTTGGGCTCATTCCAAGCATTTCCTGCATTTCCCAGCCTTTATTTCCCATTTTTGGGGGGCCCAGACCCCCCTGAGGGGGGTGAAAGGCGGGATTGGGGTGGGGGGGATTGTCCCCAGGGGAGGGGACAGTGACAGCAGAGCCACCTCGGGGGGCTCAGGAGCCGGGGGGATTTTGGGGTGAGGGTCCCCAGCCATAGGGATTGAGGGGACAGGGTCCCTCCCCAGGGGGATTTTGGGGACGGGGACCCCCCAAATAGGGGCTGAGGGGACAGGGGGGTCCCTGCTCAGGGGGGTTCAGGGGACAGGGCTGATTTAGGGGACAGGGTCCCACCTCAGAGGGGTTTTGGGGACAGGGTCCCCCCTCAGCGCTGTCCCCAGGTTTGGGGGGCTCAGCGTGGGGGGAGCCCCCGCTGGGACCCCCCTGGTCCTTTCCAGAAGGTTCCGTGGGCCAGGGCTGCTGCAGCTGGGGGAGAGAGGGGGGTCAGGGGGGGCCCCTCAAAATGGGGGAGCACTGGGGGAACTGGGGACACTGGGGACAATGGGAGCTCCTTGTGGGAACAGCCCCAAAATTGTGTCCCCCACTCCTGTGTCCTTTTGTCCCCACATCCCCCATCCCTGTCCCCATATCCCACTGTCCCTTTGTCCCCCTGTCCCCAAATCCCCCATGCCTGTGTCCCATCCCTCTGTCCCCATGTCCCCCCTACATCCCCCATCCCTGTCCCTCTGTCCCCCTTTGTCCCCACATCCCCCATATCTGTGTCCCTTTATCCCCACATCCCCTGTCCCTGTCCCCCCGTGTCCCCCTGTCCCCCATCCCTCTGTCCCCCTGTGTCCCCTTATCCCCCGTCCCCCCCTTATCTGCCATGTCCCTTTGTCCCCTCATCCCCATTCTCCCATCCCTGTCCCCAATGCCCTTGTCCCCCTATGTCCCCTGTCCCCCATCTCCATGTCCCTGTGTCCCCCCATGTCCCTGTGTCCCCCATGTCCCCCATCCCGCTGTCCCCTGTCCTCTCTCCCATCTGTTCTGTGCCACCCCTGCTCTGCTTCTCCTTGAGCCCTGGGGGTGTCCCTGCTGTGTCCCCATGTCCCAGGTGTGTCCCCAGGTGTGTCCCCGTGTCCCCAGGGGTGTCACCTTCCCAGTGACACGTGTCCGGATGCCATTACAAGCCTTCCGCAGTGCCCGGGGCTGGCCCTGTGTGTCCCTGTGTGTGTCCCTGTGTGTGTCCCCAGCTGTCCCCAGGAAGGTCCCCATGTCCCAGGTGTATCCCCAGGTGTCCCCAGGTGTGTCCCAGGTGTGTCACCTTTCCAGTGACCCGTGTCCAGATGCCGTGTCAGGCCCTCCGCAGTGCCCGGCGCTGTTCCCCTCTATACCCAGCTGTGTCCCCAGCTGTGTCCCCATGTGTCCCCATGTCCCCTTGAGTGTCACCTTCCCGGTGACCCGTGTCCTAATGCCATTACAGGCCCTCCACAGCTCCCGGGGCTGTCCCTGTGTGTGTCCCCAGGAAGGTCCCCATGTCCCAGCTGTCCCCAGCTGTGTCCCCATGTCCCCATGTCCCCACCTTGCCGGTGACATGTGTCCTGATGCCATTACAAGCCCTCCGCAGCTCCCGAGGCTGTTCCCGTCTGTGTCCCTGTGTGTGTCCCCATGAGTGTCACCTTGCCGGTGACATGTGTCCTGATGCCATTACAGGCCCTCCGCAGTGCCCGGGGCTGTTCCCATCTGTACCCAGCTGTGTCCCCATGAGTGTCACCTTGCCGGTGACATGTGTCCTGATGCCATTACAAGCCCTCTGCAGCTCCCGAGGCTGTTCCCGTCTGTGTCCCTGTGTGTGTCCCCATGCCCCAGCTGTGTCCCCATGTCCCCACCTTGCCGGTGACCCGTGTCCGGATGCCATTACAGGCCCTCCGCAGTGCCCGGGGCTGTTCCCTGTGTCTATCCCCATGTCCCCAGCTGTGTCCCCAGCTGTGTCCCCATGTCCCCAGGTGTGTCACCTTGCCGGTGACCCGTGTCCGGATGCCGTTGCACGCCCTCCGCAGCTCCTGGGGCTGTTCCCTGTGTCTATCCCCATGTCCCAGCTGTGTCCCCAGCTGTGTCCCCATGTCCCCAGGGTGTCACCTTGCCGGTGACCCGTGTCCGGATGCCGTTGCACGCCCTCCGCAGCTCCCGGGGCTGTTCCCGTCGCAGCCGCTCGGCCGCCCCGGGCTCGCGGGCGCTGCGGTCCAGCCGGGCCGGGGGGATCCGCGCTGGCATCGCCCACGTGCCCAGGAAGGTGCCCCAGGGCGACACCTGCAGGGGGCACGGCGGGGGGGTGACCCCAAAACTGCCCCGGGTGCGGAGAGAGACCCCAAAACTGCCCCGGGGCTCCGGGAGCGGGGGGGACCCCAAAACTGCCCCGGGTGCGGGGAGAGACCCCAAAGCTACCCCAGGAGCGGGGGTGGCACCGTTGTGCCCCCGGGAACGGGGGTGGGGACCCCAAACCTGCCCCGGTGCCCTCACGGGGATCCCAAAAACTGCCCCGGGATCCCGAGAGCGGGAAGGGACCCCAAAACTGCCCCAGGTGGGGGGAGAGACCCCAAAACTGCCCCCGTGTCCCCCTGGGGGTGTCAGGGGACCCCAAAACTGCCCCGGCACTGGCGGGTGACCCCAAAAGTGCCCCGATGTTCCGGGAGCGGGGAGGGACACCCCAAAACTGTCCTGGGACAGGGGGGTGACACCCCAAAACTGTCCTGGTGTCCCCCCTAGGGTGGTAGGGGACCCCGGGAACGGAGGAGGGACCCCAAAACTGTCCCGGGATAGAAGGGGGGGACCCCAAAACTGCTCTGGTGTCCCCCCGGGGAACCCCGACCTGTCCCAGGATCGGGAGGGACCCCAAAACTGCTCCAGGAGTGAAAGTGGGACCCCAAAACTGTCCCGGGAGCGGGGGAGACCCCAAACCGGCCCTGGAGCGGGGGAGCACCCCAAAATTGTCCCAGGTGTCCCCCGGGGACCCCAAACCCGCTCCGGGAGCAGGGGGGACCCCCAAAACTGCCCCAGGAGCGAGAGGGGGACCCCAAAGCTGCCCCAGGAGCGATGGGGAACCCCAAAACTGTCTCGAAAGTGGGGGGGGACACCCCAAAACTGCCCGGGGCTCACCTTGGATCGCGGCACGTGCGGCAGGAGGTGCCCCCGGTCGTCGGCGATGAACGGGGTGGGGGGGCGAGGGGTCGGCAGCTGAGGGGGGATTTGGGGGGGTCAGAACCGGCCTGGGGGGGGGGGGGGGGCTGGGAGGCGTTTGGGGGTCTTGGGATGGAGTTTAGGGGTCCTGGGGTGAGGTTTGGGGGGTCCCGGGGGTGATGACCGGGTTGGGGGTGTCGTGGTGGGTCCTGGGAGGGAGTTTGGGGGTCCTGGGAAGGGATTTGGGGGTCCTGGGGTGGCGTTTGGGGGGTCCCGGGGAGGTCAGGACTGGGCTGGGGAGGGGTCCTGGTGGCCCCGGGAGAAGGTTTGGGGGTCCTGGGATGGAGTTTGGGGGTCCTGGGAAGGGGTTTATGGGTCCTGGAGTGAGGTTTGGGGGTCCTGGGGTGGGGTTGGGGGGTCCCGGGGGGGTCAGGACTGGGCTCGGGGGGGTCCTGGGAGGGGTTTGGGGGTCTCAGAGGGCTCTGAGGGGGCGGGGCTGGGGTTGAGGAGGGGTCTGGGGGGGTCAATGCCCCCCCACTCCGGGGGGGGGGGGTCAAGGCCGAGCTCGGGGGGTACCTTTGGGGGGGGGCGGGGCACGGTCCAGCACTGCAGCCGGGGGGGGCTGAAGGCGTCCTCGTACTGGGGAGGGGGAGGGGCCGCTCAGAGCCGGGACCCCTCCGGGCCCCTCCCCAGAGACCCCCGAACCTCCTGTCCCCCCTTATCCCCCCTTGTCCCCTCATTTTTCCCCCTTTGCTCCCCTTTTCTCCCCCCCATTTCGCCCTCTCTTCCCTCCCACCTTTGCCCCCCTTCCTCCCCTTTTCCCTCCCCTTTTTTTCCATTTTTTCCCAATTTTTTTCCCTTTTTCCCCCGTTTTCCCCGCCCCCCCCCACCTGCCCCGCCATGTTGCGTTGCCCGGCAACCGCCGCGCGCGCCCCCTGGCGGCCGTTACGGGACCCACGGGGGCGGGGCCAAACACGTCATCAGTCGGAACCACGCCCATTCTCTGACCACGCCCCTCAGTAGCTCCGCCCCCCTGCGGGTCGCAGGAGAGGACACGAAGGGACAGGGACGGGGATGGGGACAGGAGGGGACACAATGGGATGGGAACAGGGAGGGGGACAGGGATGGGGACATGAAGGGACAGGGAATAAGGACAGGAGGGGACAGGGACATGAAAGGGACAAGGACAGGGACAGGAGGGGACAGGGACAAGGACAGGAGAGAACAGGGACAGGAGGGGACACACAGGGACAGGGAATAGGGACAGGGATAGGGACAGGAGGGGACACAAAGGGACAGGGGCAGGGATGGGGACAGGAGGGGACGGGGACACGAAAGGGACAGGGACAGGGAATAGGGACGGGGACGGGAAATAGGGACAGAGACAGGAAGGGACACAAAGGGGACACAAAGGGATGGGGACAGGCACAGGAGGGGACAGGGATGGGGACAGGGACACAAAGGGACGGGGACAGGAGAGAACAGGGACAGAAGGGGACACACAGGGACAGGGAATAGGGACAGGAGGGGACAGGGACAGGGATGGGGACAGGAGTGGACACGAAGGGACAGGAAATATAATAAGGACAGGAGGGGACAGGAACACAAAGGGACAAGGAATAAGGACAGCAGGGACAGAGACACGTCCCCTGTTCCCTTCCCCACCCCCGTGTCCCCCTGAGGAAGGGACAGAAGCCACCTCAGGCCACTGAGAGGGGCGAGCTGGGGACACAAGTGTCACCTCCGGGCATCTTTAGCTTGGAGCGTCCCGCTCAGTTTGTCCCCTCTGTCCCTGTCCCCTCGGTCCCATCCTTGTCCCCATCTCTTTTGCCATTTTTGTCACCTTTGTCCCCATCCCCTGTCCCCTCCCTGTCCCCTCTGTCCCCGTCACGCCACTCCCATCTCAATTCTCTCAATTTTATTCCATTTTTTCCTTTTTTTCATTTTCCTTTTTCTCCATTTTTTTTTTCCTGGTTTTGGGCTTCGTTTTCCTTTCGCTCCGTTCCGAACCGGCCCCCCAAAAAAAACCCCCAAAAAATCCCAAATGTGGGGACGGGGCCGCTTTTGGGGCCGGGGCGGGGACAGAGGGTGACAATGACACCGTGGGGGGACTGGGATGGGACTGGGGAAACTGGGAATGGGGAATGAACTGGGAGAACTGGGAATGGGAACTGGGAATGGGGAATGGAATGGGGAATTTGGGAACTGGGAATGGGGACGCCAAACTGGGAGGGTCTGGAAATGGGGTGGCTGTAAAAAAAGGGCTCAAACCCCAAAATAAAGCAATAAAACCAGGGGAGAGTGGAACGGAGGGGGGGATTTGGGGCATTTTGTGGGGTTTTGAGGGTTTTTAGGTTTTTTGGGGCTTCGGGAGCCGCTCCTGCCGTCACTTTGTCGGGCTGGCTCTTTCTGTCCCTGTCCCCGTCCCCGTCCCCGTCCCCGTGGTGGCCCCGCGAGGGCGCTCCAGGAAAGGAATTTTTGGGGATTTTGAAATATTTTATGGAATTTTGTGGAATTTTGTAAGATTTTATGGGTTTTCCGAAGAAATTTTGTAGGATTTGGGGCGGTTTTAGGGTTTTTTGGGCATCGGGAGCCGCTCCTGCCGTCACTTTTGCGGACTGGCTGTCGCTGTCCCAGTTCCCGTGGTGGCCCCGTGAGGGAGCTCCAGGACAGGAATTTTTGGGGATTTTGAAATATTTGATGGAATTTTGGGAGGAATTCTGTGAGCTTTTGAGGTTTTTTGGGGTTTTTTGGGCTTCGGGAGCCGCTCCTGCCGTCACTTTTGCGGACTGGCTGTCGCTGCCCTCGTCCCCGTGGTGGCCCCGCGAGGGAGCTCCAGGACAGGAATTTTTGGGGATTTTGAAATATTTTATGGATTTTTGTGGGAAATTCTGTGTGATTTTGTGGTATTTTGTAGAAATTCGAAACTTTTTAAGGCTTTTTTGGGCTTCTGAGCCGCTCTTGCCGTCACTTTGTCCGGCTGGCGCTTGCTGTCGCTGTCCCCGTGGTGGCCACACGAGGGCGCTCCAGGACAGGAATTTTGGGGGGATTTTGAAGGCTTTTATGGAATTCTATGGGACTTTTGGGGGGTTTTGAAATATTTTATGGAATTTTTGGGTTGAATTCTCTGGCATTCTGTGGGATTTCGGGAAGAATTTTGTAGAAATTCGAAGCTTTTTCGGGTTTTTTGGGCTTCGGGAGCCGCTCCTGCCGTCACTTTGTGGACTGGCTCTCGTTGTCCCTGACCCCGTGGTGGCCCCGCGAGGGCACTCCAGGACAGAAATTTTTGGGGATTTTGAAATATTTTATGGATTTTTGTGGGAAATTCTGTGGGATTCTGTAGGATTTTGAAGCTTTTAAAGGTTTTTGAGCGATGCGAGCCGCTCTTGCCGTCACTTTTGCGAACTCTCGCTATCCCCGTGGTGGCCCCGCGAGGGCGCCCCAGAAAGAAATTTTTGGGGATTTTGAAATAATTTATGGAATTTTGTTAGGAATTCTGTGGGATTTTGTAGGATTTTGAGCGGTTTTAGGGTTTTTTGCGCTTCAGGAGCCGCCCCGGCCATCACTTCTACAGGCGAGCTCTTTGTGTCGCTGTCCCCGTGGTGGCCACAGGAGGGCGCTCCAGGACAGGAATTTTTGGGGGATTTTGAAGGATTTTGTGGAATTCTGTGGGAATTTTTGTGGGTTTTGAAATATTTTATGGAATTTTTGGGAGGAATTCTCTGGAATTGTGTACGATTCTGTGGGATTTCGGGAAGAATTTTGTAGAAATTCGAAGCTTTTTCGGGGTTTTTTTTTTGGGCTTGCGGAGCCGCTGCTGCCGTCACTTTGTCGGGCGGGCTCTCTGTGTCGTTCTCTCTGTCGCTGTCGCTGTCGCGGCGATGTCACAGCGGTGTCACAGCGCGGGACAGGTGACCTGGTGTCGCATGCCCTCGTTGCAGAGCAGCGCGGCCGCGCGCTCGTCGCTGTCGCCGTGCTGGCACTGCATGTAGCTGATGCCATGCGGGGAGTACGAGTGGTGGGCACAGGCGGCGCACGGCCGGGGCATGGTGCCACCCGTGCTGCTCCTGCGGGGACAGCGCGGTGACATCGTCAGGTGGCACCGCCAGGGGGTGGGTGGCACTTGGGGAAGGGGGTTGGCACCGCCCGTGGTGCCACGAGGGGTTTGGTGGCGCTCGAGGGGGCTGGTGGCACCTATTGGCACCCCTTGGTGACCATCAGTGCCCTGTGCCACCCTCCTGTGCTTGGTGACACCCATTGGCACCCATTGGTGTCCCCCTGGCACTCACCCCTGCTTGGTGACACCCCTGGGTGTCCCTCAGTGCCCTGTGCCAATCATTGATGCCCAGTACAGCCCTGTGCCACTCACTGGTGCCCAGCACAGCCCAATTGTGCCCAGTAGAGCCCAGTACACCCAGTGCCAGTCACTGGTGCCCAGTGCCACCCCCTGGCACCCACCGGCAGTCTCTGCAGCCCCTCTGGCACTCCTGGCACTGGTAGTGAGTGATCAGTGCCCAGTGCCAGTCACTGGTGCCCAGTACAGCCCAGTACATCCCAGTATAGCTCAGTGCCAGTCACTGGTGCCCAGCACAGCCCAATACAGCCCAATACAGCCCAGTGCCACCCCTTGGCACCCACCGGCAGTCACTGCAGGTGCGCTGGCACTCCTGGCACTGGTAATGGGTGATCAGTGCCCAGTGCCAGGCACTGGTGCCCAGTACAGCCCAGTACATCCCAGTATAGCTCAGTGCCAGTCACTGGTGCCCAGCACAGCCCAATACAGCCCAATACAGCCCAGTGCCACCCCTTGGCACCCACCGGCAGTCACTGCAGGTGCGCTGGCACTCCTGGCACTGGTAATGGGTGATCAGTGCCCAGTGCCAGTCACTGGTGCCCAGCACAGCCCAGTACAGCCCAGTGCCAGTCACTGGTGCCCAGCACAGCCCAGTGCTACCCAGTGCCAGTCACTGGTGCCCAGTACAGCCCAGTGCCACCCCGTGCCCCCCTGGCACCCACCGGCAGTCGCTGCAGGCGCGCTGGCACTCCTTGCGCTGGTAGCGGGCGATCAGTGCCCAGATGAGCAGCCCCAGGAGGCTGAGCAGGAGCAGCGAGCCCAGGATGGAGCCCACGATGATGCCAGCCTGGCGCCCGCCTGGCACGGGGACACGGCTGTCACTGCCAGCCCCTGCTGCCACCGCGGGGCCACACAGGGCCACCACGGTGCCACCCAGGGACACTGCAGTGCCAGCCTGGAGCCCGGGGACAGCCTGGTGCCATCCAGAGCCATCCCTGATGCCACCCCAGGGCCACCTTTGGGACACCCTAGCACCTGAGACATCCCAGTGTCACCCTGTGTCATCCCCAATGTGTCCCCAATGTCACTCACAAGGTCCAGGGCTCAGGCTGAGCTGGCACACCCCAATGTCCCCATTGCCCCCAATGTCCCCAGTGTTCCCAATGTCCCCATTGTCACTCACGTGGCCCCGGGGCTCAGGTTCAGCTGGCACAGCTTAATGTCCCCAATGTCCCCAATGATGTTCCCAGTGTCCCCAGTGTCACTCACGTGACCCCGGGCTCAGGTTCAGCTGGCACACCCCAATGTCCCCAATGTCCCCGATGTCCCCAATATCACTCACATGGCCCTGGGCTCAGGTTCAGCCCTGTGTCCCCAGTGTCCCCAATGTCCCCAGTGTCCCCAACGTCCCCAGTGTTCCCAATGTCCCCAATGTCCCCAATGTCCCCAGTGTCCCCGATGTCCCCAATGTTCCCAATGTCGCCAATGTCCCCAATGTCCCCAGTGTCCCCAGTGTCCCAAATGTCCCCAATGTCCCCAATGTCCCCAGTGTCCCCAGTGTCCCCAATGTCCCCAATGTCCCCAGTGTCCCCAGCGTCACTCACGTGGCCCGGGGCTCAGGTTCAGCTGGCACACCGAGTAGCCCACGCGGTTGGTGACACGGCACTGGTAGGTGCCAGCGTGGCCAACGGTCAGGCTGCGGATCAGGAGGTCACCGGGGGCACGGCCTGGGACGGCACGGGTGGCATTGTCACCTCGGTGTCACCGGGCACTGTCACCTCGGTGTCACCTGCGCCCCCCGGAGAGGGAGAGCAGGGACACGAGGACATGGACAGACACAGGGATATGGGGACATGGACAGACACGGGGACATGGGGACACAGAGGGACATGGGGACATAGACACAGTGGCACAGGGACACACAGGGACAGAGGGACAGAGACACAGCGGCACACAGGGACGTGGGGACACAGGGACATGGACAGACAGAGGGACACAGGGACGTGGGGACACGGAGACATGGATGGACACACGGACAGGGACACGGGGACATGGACAGTCACAGGGACACACGGGGACACAGGGACATGGGGACACGAATGGACATGGACAGACACATGGACACGGGGACACACAGGGACACACGGACATGGACAGACACAGGGACGTGGACACAGGGACACAGGGACACGGACAAACGGACACGGACACACCGACCCCCTCCCCCCCACACGCACCCCCAGACAGGGCCCCCCCCCCCGAGCCCTTGCAGGGTGCCCGAGGGCAGAGACCCCTTAAACCCCCCCTGAACCCCCCCAAATCCCCCCCTGAGCCCCCAGACCCGCCTTGCAGGGTGCCCGTGGGCAGGGACACCCCCAAATCCCCCCCAAATCCCCCCCAAATGCCCCCCAAATGCCCTTGGTGCCCCTTTGTGCCCCCCGGTGCCCCCAGACCCACCTTGCAGGGTATCTGAGCACAGGGGCACCCCAAACACCCCCAGAACCCCCAAATCCCCCCCGGTGCCCCCAGACCCACCTTGCAGGGTGCCCGCGGGCAGGCGCCCCCCCCCGTAGCCCTCGGCCAGCTTTGCCCACTGGTACGAGAGGGGCGCGGTGCCCCCCCGGCTGAAGCAGCGCAGCAGCACCGACCCCCCCTCGATCAGCTCCCCCTCGCTCCAGCACTGCGGGGCCGCCGGCTTCTCTGCTGGGACACGGGGACACGTCAGGGGACACGTCAGGGGACACGGCAGGGGACACGGGGACAGCTCAGGGGACACCGGGACACGGGGACACGGCAGGGACACGGCAGGGGACACCGGGACACGGGGACATGGCAGGGACACGGGGACAGTGCAGGGGACACGGGGACAGCGCAGGGGACACGGGAACAGCTCAGGGGACAGCCCAAGGGACACCGGGACACGGGACGGACACAGCCCGGGACACCGGGACACAGGCAGGGGACACGGGGACAGCTCAGGGGACAGCCCAAGGGACACACAACAGGGGCAGGGGACACGGCAGGGGACACCAGGACACGGGAGGCACACGGGGACAGGGGCAGGGACAGCCCAAGGGACAGTGGCAGGGGACACCGGGACACGTCAGGGGACACGGGAGCAGGGGAGGGAACACGGGGACAGCTCAGGTGACACACAGACACAGCAGGGGACACGGGAGAGGACACTGGGACACAGCAGGGGACACCAGGACAGCCCAGGGGACAGCCCAGGGGACACCAGGACAGCAGCAGGGGACACGGGGACAGTGGCGGGGGACACCAGGACAGGGGCAGGGGACACCGAGGACATGTCAGGGGACACAGGGACACTGGCAGGGGACACGGGGACGCGTCAGGGGACAGGGTGACACATCAGTGGACACAGGGACAGGGGCAGGGGACACAGGGACACCAGCAGGGGACACCACCACAGCAACAGGGACAGCCCAGGGGACAGCGACAGGCGGGAAGGGGACAGGGACACACAGCCCGGGGAGCAGGGGGACAAGGGACAGGGGAGGGGGACAGGGACAGTGTCAGGGACAGCAGAGTGGACAGGGGACAAGGGACAGGGACACCACGAAAGGGGACAGAGGACAGGGAGGGATGGGGGACATGCAGGAAGGGGACAGGGACACCATCAGGGAACACCTGGAGGGGGACAGGGACCGAGGACAGCCAGGATGGGGGACAGGGGACACTGTTGGAGACACTCGGGGGACACCATCAGAGTCACCAGGGGCCACCAAGGAGAGGGGACACCGGGGAGTGTGGGGGGACAGGAGTCACCTGGGGCGGGGGGACACGGGACACTGTCAGGGCCACCTGCATGGGGGACAGGGGACATTGTCAGGGCCACCAAGGGCCACATGAAAGGGGCACAGGGGACACTGTCAGTGCCATCAGGGGCCAGTCAGGAAGGGGACCTGGGCGTGGGACAGGTGACACTGTCAGTGCCACATGAGAGGGCACAGGTGATGCCACCATAGGTGCCACCCGGGGCCAGCCAGGAAAGGGAGTTGGGAATGGGACAGGTGACAATGGAGGCCACATGAAAGGGGCACAGGTGACACTGTCAGTGCCACATGAAAGGGGCACAGGGGACATTGTCAGTGCCACCAGGGGCCACCCGAGAAGGGGAATTGGGAGTGGGACAGGGGACACTGCCAGTGCCACCAGAGGCCACATGAGATGGGCACAGGTGACACCGCCAGGGCCACATGAAAGGGCCACAAGTGACACTGCCAGTGCCACATGAGAGAGGCACAGGTGACACATGAAAGGGGCACAGGTGACACCACCAGTGCCACCAACAGAGAAATGTGACCATAAGGAACCAACGCCACCTCAGTACGGGGCGGGGGGTGGGGGACAGGTGCCACCGGTGCCACACAGGTGCCACATTGGTGCCACCGCGGTGCCACGTCGGGCGCGCGCTCACCTTGCACGGTGACGATGACCTCGTGCACGGCCACCGTGTTCTTCTTGACGCGGCACTGGTAGGTGCCGGTGTCGCTCTCCTGCAGGTCGGCCACGCGGATGGAGGCGTCGCGCTGGCCCGGGTCCGTCTGCACGAAGGCCACGCGGTCCTGCAGCCCCGAGCTGCCGTAGTTCACGTGGTGGTCCTGGTAGGACAGGAACTGGGGACACGGGGACGCGGGGACAGCGTCAGTGCGGCCTTGGGGACGCTGCGGATGGGGCTTGGGGGTGGGTTGGGTTTGGGTTTGGTTTGCTTTGGGTTTGGGGTTTGGGTTGGGTTTGGGTTGAGTTGGGTTGGATTAGGGTTTGGTTGAGGTTGAGTTGGGTTTGGGTTGAGTTTGGTTTGGGTTTGGGTTTGGCTTTGGGTTGGGTTTGGTTTTGGGTTTGGGGTTTGGGTTGGGTTTGGGTTGAGTTGGGTTGGATTAGGGTTTGGTTGAGGTTGAGTTGGGTTTGGGTTGAGTTTGGTTTGGGTTTGGTTTTGGGTTTGGGGTTTGGGTTGGGTTTGGGTTGAGTTGGGTTGGATTAGGGTTTGGTTGAGGTTGAGTTGGGTTTGGGTTGAGTTTGGTTTGGGTTTGGGTTTGGCTTTGGGTTGGGTTTGGTTTTGGGTTTGGGGTTTGGGTTGGGTTTAGGGTTAGGTTTGGTTTGGGTTGGGTTGAGTGGGGTTGGTTTTAGGTTGGGTTTGGGTTGGCTTGGGTTTAGGTTGGGTTTGGATTGGGTTAAGTTGGATTAGGGTTGGGTTTGGGTTGGTTAAGATTGGTTTGGGTTGAGTTTGGGTTTGGATTGGGTTGGTTGGGGTTTTGGTTGGGTTTAGGTCGGTTAGGGTTTGGGTTTGGGTTGAGCTGGGTTTGGGTTTGGGTTGGGTTTGGGATTGGGGTTGGGCTAAGGTTGGTTAGGATTAGGGTTGGGTTTTGGTTCTTGGGGTTGGGGTTGGGTTAGGGCTTGGGTTTAGGTTGGTTAGGGTCAGGCTTGGCTTAGGGTTAGGCTCAGCTCTGGGCCCGCCTGTTCCCGCCTGGCCCTGCTTGTCCTTCCCTCTCCCATCTGTCCTGTGGCTTCCCTGCCCTCCTCAGACCTCTATGTCCCTTCCTGTCCCTTTCTGGTCCTTTCCTGTCTCCTGCGTCCCTTCCTGTCCCTCCCTGCTCCTTCCTTTTGTTGCCTGTCCCTGATTGTCTCTGCCTGTACCAGTCTGTCCCTGCCTGTCCCTGCCTGTCCCTGCATCCCTGGCAGGGCTCCACCCCAGCCCAGCCCAGTCTGGTCCTTCCCAGACGCTGCCCGACCTTCCCTGCCCTGCCTGTCCCTGCCTGTCCCTGCCTGTCCCTGCCTGTCCCTCTGGCCAATCCCTGCCTGTCCCTGCCTGTTCCTTTCCTGCCCTTCCAGACCTTCCCTGCCCTGCCTGTCCCTGCCTGTCCCTGCCTGTCCCTGCCTGTCCCTCTGGCCAATCCCTGCCTGTCCCTGCCTGTTCCTTTCCTGCCCTTCCAGACCTTCCCTGTCCTGCCTGTCCCTGCCTGCTCAGCTGGGCTCCATCCCATTAATCCAATCCCAGCCTGTCCTGCTTCATCCTTCCAGACTCTGCCTGGTCCTTCCCTGTCCTGCCAAATCCTGCCTGTCCTGTCCGTCCCTGCCTGTCCCTGCCTGTCTCCCTTCATCCTTCCCATCCCAGCACTCCCAGACTCTGCCTGGTCCTTCTGTGCCCTTCCCAACCCTCTTTGTCCCTGCCTGTCCCTGCCTGCTCAGCTGGGCTCCATCTGATCCCATCCCAGCTTGTCCTGCCTGTCCCTCCTTGTCCCTTCCTGTCCCTGCTTCTCCTGCCTGTCCCTGTCCTGCCCAGCATTTCCAGACCCTGTCTGATCCTTCCCTGTCATTCCTGTCCTTTCCCTGTCCTGTCTGTCCCTGTTTGTCCCTGCCTGTCCCCCTTCATCCTTCCCATCCCAGCACTTCCAAACTCTGCCTGGTCCTTCCCTGCCCTTCCCAACCTTCCCTGTCCCTTCCCTGTCCTATCTGTCCCATTTGTCCTCTCTGTCCCTCTCCATCCCTCTCTGTTCCTCCTGTCCCACCTGTCCCTGTCTGTCCTGTCTGTCCCTCCTGTCCCTCCCTGTTCCACCTGTCCCCCTGTCCCTCTGTCCTTCTCTGTCCTGCCTGTCCCTCCCTTTCCCCGTCCCCTCTTTCTCCATCCCTCCCTGTCCCCTGCCTGTCCCCTCTGTCCCTCCCTGTCCCTCCTGTCCCTGCCTGTCCCCTGTCTGTCCTGTCTGTCCCACCTGTCCCTCTCTGTTCTCTCTGTCCTGTCTGTCCTGTCTGTCCTTCTCTCTGTCCATCCCCATCCCTCTCCATCCTTCCCTGTCCCTCCTGTCCCTGTCAGTCCCCGTCTGTCCCCCTCTGTCCCTCCCTGTCCCTCTCTGTCCCCTCTGTCCCTCTCCATCCCTCTCTGTCCCCTGCCTGTCCCCTGTCTGTCCTGTCTGTCCCTCTCTCTGTCCATCCCCATCCCTCTCAATCCTTCCCTGTCCCTCTCTGTCCTATCTGTCCCTTTGTCCCTCCTGTCCCCTCTGTCCCTGTCTGTCCCTGCCTGTCCCTCCTGTCCCTGCCTGTCCCCTGTCTGTCCTGTCTGTCCCTGTTTGTCCCACCTGTCCCTCTGTCCCTCCCCATCCCTCTCCATCCCTCCCTGTCCCTGCCTGTCCCACCTGTCCCTCTCCGTCCCTGCCTGTTCCCTGTCTGTCCCTCTCCATCCTTCCCTGTCCCTCCTGTCCCTGTCACTCCCTGTCCGTCCCGCCTGTCCCTCCCCTCTCATCTGATCCCCCCCTGCACCCCCCGATCCCCCCCTGGTCCCCCCATTTCCCCCGTTCCCCTCACCACGTTCTCGGGGCTGGGTCTCTCGGGGCTGATCTGGATCCACTCGATGCCCACGCCCTGGGGTCCGTTGTCCTCGGGCTCCAGGACATACGGACAGCCCAGCTTGACCGAGTCGCCCTTGGCCAGGTACAGAACCTCGCGGCCCTTGCCGTTGATCCTGACGGCCACCAGGAGAGCTGGGGACAGAATGACATTGTCACAGCCCGACAATGGCATCGTCACCCCTCGAAATGGCATTGTCACGCCCAAAAATGGCACTGTCGCTTCCCAAAACAGCACTGTCACATCCAGAAATGGCACTGTCACATCCAGAAATGGCACTGTCACCCTCCAAAACAACACTGTCACTCCTCAAAATGGCATGGTCACACCCCGGCATGGCATCGCCGCACCCTGGCATGGCACCGTCACACGCCCAAAATGGCACTGTCACATCCAGAAATGGCACTGGCACCCACAAAAACAGCACTGTGACCCCCAGAAATGGCACTGTCACACCCCAAAATGGCACTGTCACACCCTGAAATGGCACTGGCACCCACAAAAACAACACTGTGACTCCCAGAAATGGCATTGTCACACCCCAAAATGGCACTGTCACCCCTCAAAATGGCACTGCCACATCCGGAAATGGCACTGTCACCCCCCAAAACAGCACTTTAACCCCCAAAATGGCACTGTCACATCCAGAAATGGCACCGTCACAGCCCGACATGGCATTGTCACACCCCGACATGGCACTGTCACACCCTGACATGGCATTGTCACACCAGAAAATGGCACTGTCACCCCCAGAAATGGCATTGTCACACCCCCAAATGGCACTGTCACACCAGAAATGGCATTGTGACCTTCCAAAATGGCACTGTCACCCCCCAAAACAGCACTTCAACCCCCAAAATGGCACTGTCACCCCCAGATATGACACTGCCACCCCCTGAAATGGCACTGTCACCCCCAAAATGGCGCCCAGAGCACCCCACACCTGCAGCTCCTGACGCACGAGGAGCAGGGATGGGGCACAGGGACCCCAAACCTGTGCCCTGACACACCTGCAGCCCCAAAAATGCCACACCTGGCAGCTCCTGACCCCACACCTGCTGCCACAGAACCCCACACCTGAAACCCCAAAGATGCCACACCTGGAAGCACCAAAGACCCCACAGCTGCAGCTCCTGACCCCACAGCTACAGCCCCAAAAACCCCACACCTGAAACCCCAAAGACCTCACACTTGGCAGGTCCTGACCCCAAACCTGCTGCCACAAAACCCCACACTTGCAGCCCAGAAACCCCACATCTGCAATCCCAAAACCCCCCACATCTGCAGCCCCAAAAACCTCACATCTGCAGCCCCAAAAATGCCACACCTGGCAGCTCCTGACCCCACACCTGGCAGCCCCAAAGATGCCACACCTGGAAGCACCAAAGACCCCACACCTGCAGCCCCAAAAACTCCACACCTGAAACCCCAAAGACCCCACACCTGCAGCCCCAAAAACCCCACACCTGCAGCCCCAAAAACCCCACACATACAGTCCCAAAAATTCCACACCTGAAACCCCAAAGATGCCACACCTGGAAGCGCCAAAGAACCCACAGCTGCAGCCCCCAAAAGCCCACACCTGTAACCCCCAAAACACCACACCTGCAGCCCCAAAAATGCCACACCTGGCCGCCCCAAAACTTCCACACTTGCAGCCCCAAAGACCCCACACCTGGCAGCTCCTGACCCCACACCTGGCAGCCCCAAAAACTCCACACCTGAAACCCCAAAAACCTCACACCTGTCAGCCACTGACCCCACATCTACAGCCCCAAAACTCCCACACTTTCAACCCCAAAAACCCCACACCTGAAACCCCAAAGACCCCACATTTGGCAGCTCCGGACCCCACACCTGCTGCCACAAAACCCCACACCTGGCAGACCAAAAGAACCCACACCTGGCAGCCCTCAACCCCACACCTGCAGCCCCAAAAACCCCACACCAGCAACCCCAAAGACCCCACACCTGGCAGCCCCAAAGATGCCACACCTGGCAGCTCCTGACCCCACACCTGCAGCCCCAAAAACTCCACACCTGAAACCCCAATGACCCCACACTTGGCAGCCCCAAAAACCCCACACCTGGCAGCCCTCAACCCCACACTTGCATCCCCCGACCCCACACCTGCAGCCCCAAAAACCCCACACCTGAAACCCCAAAGACCCCACACCTGAAACCCCAAAGACCCCACACCTGCAGCTCCCATCTCCCACCCTGGGCACCCGCGGGGACTGTCCCGGGTGTGTCTTGGTCCCCTCGGTGACAGCCCCAGTGACAGCCGGGGCTCGGTGCCACCAGCACAGGACCCTGGTGGTGGCCACAGGTGTGACAGGGGCTGCAGGTGTGCCCAGGAGCCCCAGGCGTGACAGGATCCACAGGTGTGCCCAGGGTTGCGTGTGTGCCCAGGAGCCACAGGTGTGACAAGGGTCACAGGTGTGACAGAGGCTGCAGGTGTGACAGCAGCCCCAGGTGTGTGCTCAGAGCCCCAGGTGTGCCCCAGGTGTGCCCAGAACCCCAAGTGTGCCCAGGAGCCCCAGGTGTGACAGGAGCCCCAGGTGTGATAGGATCCACAGGTGTGCCCAGGGTCGTGAGTGTGCCCAGGAGCCACAGGTGTGACAAGGGCTGCAGGTGTGACAGCAGCCCCTGCTGTGCCCAGAGCCCCAGGTGTGCCAGAGCCCCAGGTGTGACAGGAGCCCCAGGTGTGCAACAGGTGCGCCCAGGTGTGCCCAGGTGTGCCCCAGGTGTACCCCAGGTGTGCTCAGGTGCTCCAGGTGTACCCCAGGTGTGCCCCCAGAGCCACAGGTGTGACAGGAGCCCAAGGTCCAGGTGCCAGGTCCAAGGTGCCAGGAGCCCCAGGTGTGCCCAGGAGCCCCAGGTGTGCCCCAGGTGTCCCCCAGGTGTGCTCAGGGTCGCATGTGTGCCAGGAGCCCCAGGTGTGCCCAGGAGTCCCAAGTGTACCCTAGGTGTGTGCCCAAGTGCCCCCAGGTGTGCCCCAGGTGTGATAGGAGCCCCAGGTGTGCTCCAGGTGTGCCTAGGGCTGCAGGTGTGCCCAGTACCCCAGGTATGCCAGGAGCCCCAGGTGTGCCAGGAGCCCCAGGTGTACCAGGAGCCCCAGGTGTGCCCAGGAGCCCCAGGTGTACCAGGAGCCCCAGCTGTGCCCAGGAGCCCCAGGTGTGCCAGGAGCCCCAGGTGTACCAGGAGCCCCAGGTGTGCCCAGGAGCCCCAGCTGTGCCCCAGGTGTGCCCAAGTGGTGCCCCGGGTGTGCCCAGGTGCGCGTCCCTCACTCCGCCCCGCGGTGCCCGCTCGTACCTGGCATCATCCCGAGCAGCAGCAGCAGCAGGCTGGCGCCGTGCCGTGCCATGGCGCCGCGCACGAGGAGGAGGAGGAGGAGGAGGAGGAGGAGGAGGAGGAGGAGGGTGCAGGAAGGCTCCGAGAGCAGCCGGCCCGCGCGGGGCCCTTTTAGGCGCTGTGCCGGGGCCGCTCCTCCCCGTGGCGAGGATTCCTGCGGGATGAGTGAGTGGCTCCGAGCTGTGCGTGGCTGCCGCCCTGCTCCGCTCGCACCCCCTAATTAGGGAGCGCCCGGCCCGCCGGACCCCGGCCGGACACCGGGGGACAGCGAGGGGACACTGGGGGGACAGCGGGGACAATGGGACGGGGGTGGCGGCTCGGTCACGCAGGGTGCGGGACTCGCAGGGATTAAAGGTGTGGCTGGAGTGGGGTTTAAGGGATGCAGGTCCGTCCTACGGACCGGCCCCGGGCACCGGGCACCGCACCGGGCACACACCGGGCACCGGGCACACACCGGGACCATGGGGACCGTGTCCTTGTCCCCTGCAGTTCCATCTCTGCCATGTCCCCTCTGTCCCCTCTCTATGGCAGGGACAGGGACACGGTCAGGGGGACAGGATGGAGATGGGACAGTGACACCTGGCACTGGGTGGCACCCATAGGGACAGTGACAGTGGCAGTGGAGGAGATGGGACATGACAGGGATGGAGGAACTGGGACAGGGACATGTCAGGGATGGAACTGTTGGGGACGGTGACAATGGCAGGGATGGAGGAACTGGGAAACTGGGATGGTGGCACATGGCACTGGATGGAGGAGCCATTGGGGACAAGGACAATGGCAGGGATGGAGGAGATGGGACAGGGCGGATGGAGGAACTGGGATGGTGACAAATGGCACTGGATGGCACCCATGGGGACAGGGACAGTGGCAGGGATGTCACTCCCACACAGTGACAGTGGCAGGGATGGAGGAGCTGGGACAGGACCGCAGCAGTGGACAAAGTGTTGGGGACAGGGAGGTGACAACAGGGGCAGGAGATGGGACAGGAACAGAGGAATGGATGGAGAAGTTGGGACAGGGACATGGCAGTGGATGGAGGAGCTGGGACAGTGACACCTGGCACTGGTTGGAACCCATGGGGACAGGGACAGTGGCAGGGATGGAGGAGCTGGGACAGGGCCATGTGACAGTGGGTGACAGTGACCCTGCCCCAGTGTGTGACCCCCTCTTGGTGCTGTCACCCCTTTTCTTCCTGTGCCCCCCTCTCCGTGCCTTGTCCCATTCTGTGCCATGTCCCCATTCTGTGCCATGTCCCCATTCTGTGCCATGTCCCCTTTCAGTGCCATGTCCCCATTCTGTGCCATGTCCCTCCGCAGTCCCATGTCCCCCCTCAGTGCCATGTCCTCTCTCAGTGCCATGTCCCCATTCTGTGCCATGTCCCTCCGCAGTCCCATGTCCCCCCTCAGTGCCATGTCCCCCCTCAGTGCCATGTCCTCTCTCAGTGCCATGTCCCTCCGCAGTCCCATGTCCCCCCTCAGTGCCATGTCCTCTCTCAGTGCCATGTCCCCCCTCAGTGCCATGTCCCCTCTCCGTGCCATGTCCCCACTCTGTGCCATGTCCCCCCTCAGTCCCATGTCCCCCCCCACTCCATGTCCCCTCAGTGCCATGTCCCCATTCCATGCCATGTCCCCTCAGTCCCATGTCCCCCCCCTCCCTGCTCCATGTCCCATCTCCAGTGCCATCCCCGTCCCATGTCCCCCCTCAGTCCCACGTCCCCCCCCGTTCCGTGTTCCCTCTCCGGTGCCACCCCCGTTCCATCCCGGCCCCGCCCGGCCCGGCTCTGCCCCGGGGCCGCTCTCGGCCCTTCCGCCGTTCCGGGACCGCCCGGGCCGGCTCTGCCGCTGTCCCGACGGGGCCAAACCCCGGCCCCGGGGCCACCGAGTGCTCCAGATCCCGCCGCGCTCCCGGCCCGGCCCCGCTCGGAACGGAACGGCCCGGAACGTGCGGGGCTGCGGCCGGCACGGGGGGCACCGGGACCGGGACAGGGACAGGGACCGGGCAGGGCTGCACAGGGCGGGAGCCACACGGGGGACACGGCCCGAGAGGGGACACGGGAGGGGGGGGACATAGGAGGGACATTGAGAATGGACATTGGGAGTGGAAAATAGAGATGGAAAATGGAGGCGGACACTGAGGTGGACGATGGAGGTGGACACTGAGGTGGACACTGAGGTGGACATGGGGGATTGAAAATACGGATGGAAAATGGGGGTGGACAATGGGGGTGGACACTGGGGTGGCCAAGGAGGGTGGAAAATAGGAGTGGACAATGGGGATGTAAAATAGGGATGGAAAACAGAGGTGGACAATGGGAGTGGACATTGAGAATGGACATTCGGGATGGACATGGGGGTGGACAGTAGGGATCGACAACGGGGGTGGAAAATAGAGGTGGACATCAGGGGTGGACATTGGGGATGGACGCCAGGAGTGGACACTGGGGATGGAAAATAAGGGTGGACACTGGGGGGGACAATGAGGGTGGATATTGAGAATGGACACTGGGGGTGGATATTGAGAATGGACAATGGGAGTGGACATTGAGAATGGAGTGGACATTGGGGGTGGGCACTGGGATGGAAAATAGGGATGGAAAACGGGGATGGACCGTGGGGGGGACATTGGGGGTGGACACAGGTGTGGACATGGGGTGGACAACGGGGTGGACATGAGGGTGGAAAATTGAGGTGTAAAATAGGGGTGGACAATGGGGATGGACATTGAGAATGGACATTCGGGATGGACATTGGAGGTGGAAATTAGGGGTGGACACCAGGGGTGGACAATGGAGCAGGACAATGGGGATGGAAAATGGGGTCAGACAATGGGCATGGACACCAGGGGTGGGCAATGGGGGTGTAAAATAGGGGTGGACATTGAGAATGGACATTGAGAATGGACATTGAGAATGGACATTGGAGGTGGAAAACAGGGATGGAAAACAGGGGTGGACATTGAGAATGGAGTGGACATTGAGAATGGACATTGAGGTGGAAAATAGGGGTGGAAAATAGAGGTGGACGTTAGGGCTGGACACCAGGACTGGATACTGGAGATGGAAAATAAGGGTGGACACAGAGGTGGACACTGAGAATGGACATTGGAGGTGGAAAATAGAGATGGAAAAGGGGGATGGACACAGGATGGACACTGGGAACGGACAATGGGGGCGGACATTGAGAATGGACATTGTGAGTGGAAAATAGGGGTGGACATGGGGTGGTCATTGGGGGTGGACACCAAGGTGGACACCAGGGTGGACATTGGAGGTGGAAAATAGGGATGGAAAATGGGGATGGACAATGGGGTGGACATTGAGAATGGAGTGGGCATTGGGGAGGACAATGGGGATGGACATTGAAGGTGACACTGGGGATGGACACGAGGATGGACACTGGCAGTGGGCATTAAGGATGGACACCCGCATGGACAGAGAAGGTGACATTATGGCTGGACACTGGCAGTGGACACTGGTACCGGACACTGGGGCTGGCACAGAGCCCCACCGAGGAGGTGACATTGGTGACAGAGGAGGTGCCACTGGTGACAATGGCCTGGCTGTCCCCGAGAGCTCGGTGACCCCAGCAGCTTCCTCACCCTGAGGTGACACATCTGCCCCCATCTGTCCCCCGGTGTCACACGGGACAAGGACCACAAGGGACGAGGATGCTGCAGGCTGCGCCAGCTCCTGGCGGTGTCCCCATGGTGTCCCCGTGGTGTCCCCAAACTGTCCCCACGTCGTCCCCACGCTGTCCCCTCGCTGTCCCCATGCCAGCCCTGCCCTCCCCAGCCCCGGTTGTTTTCCAGCTGCTCCTGGAATTAATCAGAGCCGCTCCTGCCGTCCCCATCCCCATCAAAGGCGACACCTCCGCGTCACCCGCGGTGGCCCCGAGGGGACAGAGGTGGCACCGCGGTGACAAAAGTGGTGCTGGGGGTGAGGGGACCCCGCCGAGGTGGCACTGGGGGTGGCACCGAGGGGACACAGGAGCCTCGGGGCTGCTCCGGCCCTGGGGCTGCTCCCCGGGTGAGGGAAGGGTGGAAAAGCAGCACGGGCTGGAAAAACACGGTTTAATTAAAAGCATCGCTTAATTAAAGCCGGCGTTTAATTGAAAACAGGTTAAAGAGGCGGAGAATAAATGGGTTGCAAACGTGGGTTAAAAAGGGGTTGCGGAGGTGGGTGGAAATGGGTTGAAAATGGGTAAAAAGTGGGTTAAAAATGGATTAAAAATGGGCAAAAGCATGGATAACGTGGATGAAAGATGGGGTAAAAATATGGATTTAAAAAATGGGTAAAAATGGGTAGAAAACATGGATAATGTGGATGAAGTATGGGTTAAAAATATGGGTAAAAATGGATAAAAATGGGTTAAAATGGGTAAAAAACGTGTATAATGTGGATAAAGGATGGGTTAAAAATATGGGTAAAATGGGTAAAAAATGTGTATAATGTGGATAAAGGATGGGTTAAAAATATGGATAAAAATGAGTTAAAACATGGATAAAGAACAGGTTGAAATGGATAAAAAAATGGGTAAAAAATGTGTATAATGTGGATAAAGGATGGGTTAAAACATGGATAAAAAATAAGTTAAAAAGATGGATAAAAATCAGGTTAAAATGGATAAAAAATGGGTTAAAACCATGGATAAAAACCAGGTTTAAAACGTGGATAAAAGGTAAAAAATGTGGATTAAAAAGGTGTTAAAAACATGGATAAAAGATGGGCTGCAGCCACCAGGATGGCACAGGGTCCTCAGGGTGTCCAGGGTGTTTTTTGGGGCAAAAATCCACTTTTCCCCCTGTATTTTGGTACTAAAATTCCCTTTCCCCCTCTGTATTTTGGGATAAAATTTGCTGTATTTTGTGACTAAAATCCACATTTCCCCCCTGTATTTTGTGACTAAAAGTTGCTTTTCCCCCACGGTATTTAGGGACTAAAATCCACATTTCCCTGCTGTATTTTGGGGCAAAAAGTCGCTTTTCTCTTCAGTGTTTTGATACTAAAATCTCCTTTTCCCCCTCTATTTTGGGACTAAAATCCTCTTTCCCCCACTGTGTTTTGGGGTAAAAAGTCACTGTATTTTGTGACTAAAACCCTCTTTCCCCCCTGTATTTTATTACTAAAACCCCCTTTCCCCCCCTTTATTTTATGACTAAAAGCCACTTTCCCCCCCTGTATTTTGGGATAAAAAGTAGCTGTAATTTGGTACTAAAATCCCATTTCCCCTCTGTATTTTGGGACTAAAATCCACTTTCCCCCTCTGCATTTTGTGAATAAAATCCACATTTTTCTGCTGCATTTTATGGCTAAAATCCACTTTTCCCTGCTGTATTTTGGTGCTAAATTCCATTTTCCCCTCTGTATTTTGGGACTAAAATCCCATTTCCCCTCTGTATTTTGTGACTAAAATCCACATTTTCCCTCTGTATTTTGTGACTAAAATCCACTTTTCCCCCTCTGCATTTTGTGACTAAAATCCACATTTTTCTGCTGTATTTTATGGCTAAAATCCACTTTTCCCTGCTGTATTTTGGTGCTAAATTCCATTTTCCCCTCTGTATTTTGGGACTAAAATCCCATTTCCCCTCTGTATTTTGTGACTAAAATCCACTTTTCCCCCTCTGTATTTTGTGACTAAAGTCCCCTTTCCCCCACTATATTTTGGGACTAAAATCCACATTTTCCCGCTGTATTTTGTGACTAAAATCCACTTTCCCCCCTCCGTACTTTGTGACTAAAATCCACATTTTTCTGCTGCATTTTATGGCTAAAATCCACTTTTCCCTGCTGTATTTTGGTGCTACATTCCATTTTCCCCTCTGTATTTCGGGATCAAACGCCTCTGCCGGCCGCAGCCCCGCGGTGACGGCACCGGGGCCGCGTCCCCCGGGGGCGGTGACACCGGGGTGACACCGGGGTGACACACGGGGGGGACGCGGCCGCGGGAACCGCGCGTGTGTCACCCTGGGAGCGGAATGGGAGCGGAATTCCAGCCCCGGGCGGGACGCGGCTCCCAGCGAGGGAATGGCCGGGGCCGGGATTTCAGGAATTCCTCGGCTGGAAAAAATGGCTGGGAGCAGCTGTGGGGTGGGATAAATGGAGTGAAAAATAAATGTGTGGGGAAACGGCAGGAGGAGGTTTTGTTTAAATTTATTTTTTGAAAATGATTTTATTTTATTTAAGTATTTTAATTTTATTTAAATTAATTTTTAATTTAAATTAAATATTTTATGTACGTAAATATTTTATTTAAATGAAATGTTTTTTAATTAAATATTTTATTACAATTAAATACTTTATTTATATAAATATTTTATTTAAATAAAATATTTTATTTAAATAAATATTTCATTTAAATTAAATATTCGATTTTATCGAAATTAAAATGTATTTATTTAAATTTAAAAAATAATTTTATTTTATTTAAAAAAATTATTTTATTTAATTTTAAAAAATTAATTTTATTTAAATTAAAGAAAAGGAAAACACAACAGGAGGAGCTTGGGAATTTTATTTGAATTTTAAAAAAATAGGAAAACAATAGGAGGAGGTTGGGAATTTTATTTGAATATAAAAAAAAATAAATGGGAAAACAACAGGAGGAGGGAGGGTTGGGAATTTTATTTGAATTTAAAACAATAGGGAAACAACAGAAGGAAGTTGGGAATTTTATTTAAATTAAATTTAAAAATGAATGGGAAAACAACAGGAGGAGGGAGGGTTGGGAATTCCAAAATTGGAGCAAGCCCCAAAATCAGCCCCAAAACCTGACCTGGTTCTAAAAACTGAACCAGTGACAATCCCTGAATCACCCCAAGGCCAAACCAGACCCAAACTCTGAACCAGGCCCAAAACCAACCCCCCAAATTGGAACAAGACCCAAAACCTCAATCAGCCCCAAAACCCAACCCCAAAATTGGAACAAGCCCCAAAACCCAGCCCCAAAATCAGCCCTAAAAACCGAACCAGTGACAAACCCTGAACCACCCCAAAGGCTGAACCAGGCCCCAAAAACAGCCCCAAAATCAGAGCCATCCCCAAAAAAAACAGCCTCAAAACCAGCCCCAAAATCACAGCCAGACCCCAAAAACAGCCCCAAAATCAGGATCAGCCCCAAAACCCAGACCCAAAATTGGAACAAGCCCCAAAACCTAGCCCCAAAAACCGAACCAGTGACAAACCCTGAATCACCCCAAGGCCGAACCAGGCCCAAAACTGGAACAAGCCCCAAAATCAGCCCCAAAATTGGAACAAACCCCAAACCCAGCCCCAAAATCAGCCCTAAAAACTGAACCAGTGACAAACCCTGACTCATCCCGAACCCTGAACCAGCCCCAAAAACCAGCCCCAAAATCAGGACCAGTCCCAAAAACCAAACTAGTGACAAACCCTAAATCACCCCAAGGCTGAACCAGCCCTAAAGCCTGAACCAGCCCCAAAACTTAAACCAGCCCCGAAAACCAGCCCCAAAGTTGGAACAAACCCCAAAATTGGAACAAGCCCCAAAACCCAGCCCCAAAATCAGCCCTAAAAACTGAACCAGTGACAAACCCTGAATCATCCCACAGCCTGAACCAGGCCCCAAAAACAGCCCCCAAAAACCAGCCCCAAATTCAGGACAAGCCCCAAACCCTGAACCAGGCCTCAAAAACCAGCCCCAAAATTGGAACAAACCCCAAACCCAGCCCCAAAATCAGCCCTAAAAACTGAACCAGTGACAAACCCTGACTCATCCCGAACCCTGAACCAGCCCCAAAAACCAGCCCCAAAATCAGGACCAGTCCCAAAAACCAAACTAGTGACAAACCCTAAATCACCCCAAGGCTGAACCAGCCCTAAAGCCTGAACCAGCCCCAAAACTTAAACCAGCCCCGAAAACCAGCCCCAAAGTTGGAACAAACCCCAAAATTGGAACAAGCCCCAAAACCCAGCCCCAAAATCAGCCCTAAAAACCAAACCAGTGACAAACCCTGAATCATCCCAAAGCCTGAACCAGGCCCCAAAAACAGCCCCCAAGAAACAGCCCCAAATTCAGGACAAGCCCCAAACCCTGAACCAGGCCTCAAAAACCAGGCCCAAAATTGGAACATGCCCCAAAATTAGCCCCAAATCCAACCCCAAAATTGGAACAAGCCCCAAAACCCAGCCCCAAATTCAGCCCTAAAAACCAAACCAGTGACAAACCCTGAATCATCCCAAAGTCTGAACCATCCCAACCCCTGAATCATCCCCAAACCCAAACCCTGACCCATCCCAAGCCCTGCTCGCCTTCTCCCTTCCCCCAAAAACCCCAACCCTGACTCATCGGGGCCTTTTAGGGCAGCTCCAAACAGGAAGCGAAGCCGAAATTCGGGGAGCTCCAAACGAGGCCAAATTGGGGCACGTTGGGTTAATGGCCCCATTCAGGCCCTTAATGAGCTGCCTTAATTAGGGCCGGGCTTTCCAAGGTTCAGCCGCGCTCCTAAATCATCCCCGGGCACAAACACGAGGTTCAGTCCTGGGGATTTGGGGTTTTTAGGGCAATTTTTGGGGGTAAACACTCCCAGAACTGAAAAAAAGGTGTGGTGGTTTTTTTGTTTGTTTTTTTTTTTTTTTTTCTTTTTTTTTTTCCCCAGAAGGTTTTTTGTGGGGTTTTTATGGGATTTGTTGAGTTTTGGGATTATTCAGTTCTTGGTGTTTTGCATTTGTACCTGAGCCCTGAGGTTTGGGGCACCCGTGGGACCCCAAATCCCTGCAGGGACCCCAAATCCTCCCAAAATCCCCAAATACCCCCAGGGTCTCCAAATCCTCCCAGGATCCCGAATTCCTCCCAGAGACCCCAAATCTCCCCCAGGATCCCAAATCCCTTCAGGATCCCCAAATCCTCCCAAGATCCCAAATCTCCTCATGGTTCCCAAATCCCTCCAGGATCCCAAAATCCCCTCAGGATCCCCAAATCCTCTGAAGGTTCCCAAATCCCCCCAAAAGTCCCTGCATAAAAATCGTCCCCAAATCCCATTAAAATCCCCCCAAATAACCCCAAATCCCCCCCAGGGAAGGGGAGCTCAGGGAACCGAGGGCCACCAGGAGCTGGCCCTGTCCCCTGTCCCCTCCTTGTGGCCACCAAGAGATGTCCACTGTCCCCTCCTTGTGGCCATTTCCGTTTTCCCTGGATTTCTCTTTCCCTGGAATTTTAATTCCCAGGATTTCTGTCTCCCCGGAATTCTGATTCCCGGAATTTCTGCTTTCCCAGGATTTCTGCTTTCTTGGGAATTCTGTTCCCCGGGGATTTCTGTTTTCCCTGGAATTCCGTTTTCCCTGGAATTTTGAATCTCAGGATTTCTCTTTCCAGGGAATTCTGATTCTCAGGATTTCTATCCCCCAGAAATTTTGTTTTCCTGGGATTTCTGCCTCCCTGGAATTCTGTTTCTCTGGGATTTCTGTTTCCCGGGATTTCTGTTTTCCCGGAATTCTGTTTTCCCGACATTTCTATTTTCTGGAAATTCTGTCTCCCGAGATTTCTGTTTTCCCGGGATTTTTGGTTCCCTGGAATTCTGTTTTCCTGGAATTCTGCATTCCTGGGATTTCTGTTTCCCTGGATTTCTGATTCCCTGGAATTCTGTTTCCTGGGATTTCTGTCTTCTTGGAATTTTGATTCCGTGGATTTCTCTCTCCAGCTTTAAATCCCACCTCCCGTTCCCCGGACCCTCCCTCCCACAAATATTCCCAAATTTGGGATCGCCGCTCCGCCTCCAGGCCCTCTCCCACAGCAGATCCCAAATTTTGGGGCGTTGGATTTGGCTCTGGCCCCGAACCCCCGGGAGGTGACAGCGCCGGGATTAATTACCTAATTAACCCTGGGATCCAATTAGGAGATTTCCATCCGGGTGCCTCCGAGATAAGAGATCCCAAACCCGCCCGGGGCGGCTTCCAGAAGGTTCGGGAGTGGCCGCGGTCCCGTCCCGGCTCCGGGAAATCCTTCGGGGCGGATTTGGGGTGAAGGAAAAACGGGGCTGGGCCCGGAAATGTCCCCAAGGCCGTGGGGACAGAACGAGGCCGTGAGGACATTGTGGGGGCATTGTGGGAATATTGAGGGGACATCATGGGGACAATGCGGGGGCAATGCGGGGGCAATGTGGGGACATTGAGGGGACACAGCCGGGGACAATGCGGGGACATTGAGGGACCATCGAGAGGACACAGCCGAGGAGAGGGGACAATGCGGGGACACAACTGGGGACATCAAGGGGACATTGATGGGACATTGAGGGGACAATGAGGGGACATTGTGGGGATATTGAGGGGACATCACGGGGACATCAAGGGGACATCAAGGGGACTCAGCGGGGGAAATGTGGGGACAATGCAGGGACATTGAGGGGACATTGTGGGGACATTTAGGGGACACAGCCGGGGACAACATGGGGACATTGAGGGGACATTGAGGGGACAATGTGGGGACATTGAGGGGACAATGGGGGGACAATGCGGGGACATTGGGGAGACACAGCCGGGGGACATTGCTGGGACATCGAGGGGACATTGTGGGGGCATTGAGGGGACATTGTGGGGACATCGAGGGAACACAGCCGGGGAGATTGCGGGGACACTGAGGGGACACAGACAGGGACATTGTGGGGACATCGAGGGGACATTGAGGGGACAATGCAGGGGCAATGAGGGGACATGGCAGGGATATTGCGGGGACATCGAGGGGACAATGTGGGGACATTGGGGGACACCACCGGGCTTTGTCTTGCAGCTGCCACTTGCTGTTTGTCCCCTCTCGGTGACACTGGCCGGGGGCTTGGGGTCCTGCAGCGGTGCCACCCTTGGATGTGCCACTCTGGAAGGTGCCACCTCCAGAACAAGGACAGGATCTCCTGGATGTGTCACCCCCAGGACAGAAGCCACCCCCTGTGTGACACTAATCACAAAGGGCCCCCTCCTTCTGCTGCAGGAGAGAGAAAGTGAAATATTGGGGGGCACAGCCGGACACCCCCATCCCCCACAGCCTCCCAGACACCCCCATCCCACCCTGCACCCCCTTTTCCCCTCCCCGGGTCTCCCCCAAACCCGTTCACCCCTCGGGAGTTCCCCAGGAACTGAGGGGGTGCGAGAGCGGCAGAAAAAAAAGGGAAGGAAATGGAAATGAAGAGAAGAAAAAGTCCCTGGGGGTGGGGACAGACCCAGAGCCCCTCGGAACCCACGTGGGGTGACCCCCCAAAAACAGCAGCACCTCCGGGGGGCTGTGCTGGGCTCTGGGGCACCCCAAAACCTGAGGCATCCAGGGAAGGAGCTGAGACCACTGGGCCCACCCACTGCCCATCCCTGGGACCCCCATTCCTTTGGGAACCCAACCATGGGACCCCCATTCCTTGTGTCCCCCCATCCCTGGGACCCAAATCTGGGGCTGACACTCCCCAGGGTCTCCATGGTCGAGGACCCCATTCCCAAGGAACCCTCCCCTGTTCATTCCATCCCTTGAAATCTCCATTCCCTCAGCACCTTGGTTCTCCCAGGACCCCCAATTCCCACGGGAACCCCCATTCCCATGGGAACCCCCATTCCCATGGGAACCCCCATTCCCCCAGCATCCCCATCCCCTGACCCCAAATCCCTGGAGCCCATGTTCCCCTGGCACTGCCATCCCTGAGTCCCCCCAGCCCTGGGACCCCCCATTCCCATTGCACCCCCATTCCCAGTGACACCCCCTCCTCAGCACCCCCATTCCCACAGACCCCATCCCTGGGACCCCCATTCCCTTGGAAATCAAACCATGGGACCCCCATTCCTTGTGTCCCCCCAGCCCCGGCTACCCCCATTCCCATGGTACCCCCATTTTCAGTGACTCTCCCTCTTCTGGATCCCCATTCCCAGGGACCCCAAATCCCTGGGACCCCCCCCCCCCCATTCCCTGAGACTCCCATTCCTGTGTCCCCCCAGCCCTGGGACCCCCATTCCCATTGCACCCCCAATCCCAGTGACTCCCCCTCCTCAGCACCCCCATTCTGAGGACCCCCAATCCCCTGGGACCCCTCATTCCCTTGGACCCCCATCCCTGGCACCCCAAACCCCCCTGAGCCCCCCACTCCTGAGAACCCCATGTCCCACCTTGTCCCCCCCAGCCTTGTCCCCACCCTGTCCCCATCCTGTCCCCACCCTGCCCCCTCCGTGTGCCACCCCCACGTGGGGACAGATGTAAATTCTCTTCCTTCCCCTTTAGCTCAAGAGCCACCAGGCTGGGGACAGGTGGCCCTGGCCGCGAGTGACAGCTGGGGACACCGGGATGGCCGGGAGGGTGGCACTGCTCCTGTGGGGTGAGTGCCACAGACATTGCTGGGGAGGGGGCACAGAGGGGCACAGGGGTCCCCTGATGTCCCCAAGGCCAGCAGGGCCAGGGGGGACAGAGCCGGTGTCACCCCAGTGTGGGGTGGCCCTGGGGACAGGGATGTGGGGACAGGGATGGGGGAGAGGATTTGGGGACAAGGATTTGGGGAGAGGATTTGGGGACAGGGATAGGGGAAAGGAATGGGGTGACAAGGATTTGGGGACAGGAATGGGGGACAGGGATTTGGGGAAAAGGATGGGGGAAAGGAATGGGGGGACAGGAATTGGGGACAGGAATTGGGGACAAGGATGGGGGAAAGGATTTGGGGACAGAGATGGGGGAAAGGAATGGGGGGACTGGGATTTGGGGACAGGGATTGGGGAGAGGATTTGGGGACAGGAATGGAGTGTCAGGGATTTGCAGATAGGGATGTGGGAGAGGATTTGGGGACAGGGATTTGGGGAGAAGGATTTGGGGAGAAGGATGGGGACAAGGATTTGGGGACAAGGATTTGGGGACAGAGATTTCGGGTTTGGCACCGTGAGGACAGAGGGACAGGAATGCAAGGACAGGGACAAGGGGAAAATCACCACGGGGATGTGGCCGTGGGGACAGGTGCCATCAGAACGGGGCCATGGGGACCATGTGGCCGTGGGGCTGGCGGGGGTGACCTGAGCCATCACGGGGTGGCCGCGGTGTCCCCGTGGTGGCGTCAGTGTCACCTGAACGTGGCGCGTGGGCGGCTGTGACAGAGCTGTCCCCTGGGAGCCTCTCCAGACCTGCTGGGGACTGTCCCCGAGCACTTTCCCACAAGAACTTCTGTCCCCACGGGGACAACTCGGGGACAGCCCCACACCCCGTGTCCCCGAGCTGCTGTCCCCATGGTGCCACCCCCACTGAGCCCTGTCCCTTCTCCCTTCCAGCCCAGACCCTCGGCCTCGCTGGTGAGTCCTCGGGGGATGCCCTGGCCCCACGCCGCTGTCCCCAGCCCCATGGTGGCCCTGGCAGGCTGGTGTCCCCTGTCACCCGCAGGTGCCCATGGTGGCCCTGGCAGGCTGGTGTCCCCTGTCACCCACAGGTGCCCATGGTGGCCCTGGCAGGCTGGTGTCCCCTGTCACCCGCAGGTGCCCAGACCACCCAGCTCCTCGTGGAGCCCCCCTGGACACCACCAGTGCTGTGGGACCGGGTGACACTGACCTGCCAGGGCTCCGGTGCCACCACCTGGTACAAGAACAGGAAGCCTTGGTGGCAGAAGAGACAGGAGAGCTTCACTGTCACCGAGAGTGGCACCTACGAGTGTTACAGACCTGGCAGTGGGCGCAGCCCCCCAGTGACAGTCTCAGATGGTGAGCGGGGTTTGGGTACGCCCAGGCTGGCGCTGTGGGGACCCCGAGGGCTCTGGGTGGGCTCCGCTCCATGGGTCACCTCCTGTGTGACCAGAGCCTGTCTGGTGACATCCCAGAGCATCCCAGTGCTGGAACTGGGCATTCCTGGTGTGCTGGGAGACCCAATGGGGGGTCCTGGTGCCATCGGGTGTGACAGGTCCCCTCTGTCCCCCAGAATTGCTGGTCCTGCAGGTGCCGGTGCGGGCGCTGCTGGAGGGGGACACGGTGACACTGCGCTGCCGGGGCAAGTGGAACCGCACGGTCACCTCGGTGTCCTTCTACCACGAGGGGACAGAACTGAGGGGGCTCCCCGATGGCACCGAGCTGTCCCTGTCCCCTCTGCAGCTGAACCACAGCGGCAGCTACAGCTGCGAGGGCTGGGTGGAATACTGGACGTCAGAGAAGTGGTGGTGGTCAGTGCCGGTGACAGTGACAGTGCACGGTGAGCCCCCCACAGCCCCCACCCCGACACCCCCACAGCCCCTCCCCAGGGATTCAGGCTCACAAATCCCCTCCTCTCTCCTTCCCAGAGCTCTTCTCGGTCCCGGTGTTGCAGGGTCCCCCCGAGATCACCGTGGGGTCCCCCCTGACTCTCAGCTGCCGCAGCACCCCCAGCCCCCTGCGGCCCCCAGCCCCCCTCCTGTACCGGTTCTATCGGGACGGGTGGGTGGTGGGGGGCCCGCAGGGGTCCCCGCAGCTGCTGCTGCCCGCCGTGGGGGTCTCCCACTCGGGGAATTACAGCTGTGAGGTGCAGACCCAGGGTGGGACCGTGCGGAAGAGCAGCGCCCGGCTCAGCGTCACGGTGCGCAGTGAGTGCGGGGATGGGCACGGGGAGCCCCCACAAAATCCCTCCCCGATCCCCTGGTTGGGGACCCCCATCACTGCCTGGGCACCCACAGCCCTCCCTGACACCTTTCCTGAGTCCCCCAGCCCTGACTTGGTGCTCCCAGCCCACCCTGAGTCCTTCCTCGGGTTCCCCCATCACTCCCCCCGTGTCCCCCCATCCCACCCCGGGTCCCCCCCTCTTTTCCCGAGTCCCCTCCCATGTCCCCCAGCCCTGCTTGGGGATCCCCAACCCTCCCTGACACCATTCCCGGGTGTCCCCATCTCTGCCCGGGTCCCTCCCCAGCTCCTTCCATCCTTCCCCGGGTCCCCCAACCATGGCCCGTGTCCCCCATTCCTTCCCGGGTGCCACCCTGGGTCCCCCAGCTCTTTCTGGGTACCCCCATCCTTCCCCAACACCTTTTCCATGTCCCCCCATTACTGCCCGGGACCCCCATCTCTGTCCCCAGTCCCCTCATCTCTGTCCCCGGTCCCCCCCACCCCTCCCTGGGTCCCCCCCCTTCTGTCCCCATGTCCCCTCATCCCTGTCCCCAGTCATCCCATCCCTCCCTAGGTCCCCCCCTATTGTCCCCAGTCCCCCCATTCCTTCCCAGGTCCCTCCCCATGTCCTCCCATCCCTGTCCCCGGCCCCCCCTCACTGTCCCCGAGTCCCCCCATCCCTGCCTGTGTCCCCTCACCCCTCCCTGCTGTCACCCCCCTCCCTCTCCCGGTGTCCCCTCCCTGTCCCCCCCTATTTCCAAGCCCCCCCATCTCTGCACCCCCCTCCCTCCCTGGGGTCCCCCTGCCCCTCTCTGCCCTCCCCTGTGTCCCTCACTGTCCCCTGCTGTCCCCTCCTCCCACAGGGGTCCCACCCTCGGGTGTGTCCCTGTCAGCGCAGCCCCCCGGGGGACAGGTGGCACTTGGGGACAGCCTGGTGCTGAGCTGCACAGTGGCCATGGGGACAGGTCCCCTGTCCTTCTCCTGGCACCGGGAGGGCTCGGGGGCACCGCTGGGCACCGGCCCCCGCCTGGAGCTGGGACACGTTGGGGACAATGACAGCGGCCAGTACCGGTGCCGGGTCAGCGACGGGGACAGCGTGGCCGAGAGTGACACCATGAATGTCACCGTCCTGGGTGAGTGGGACCCTCGGGATCGGGGTGACCCCACCCACGGCAACCCCATCCCACCTCGCCTGGTGCCAACCCTGTCTGTGTCCCCACAGTGCCCGTGGCCAATGCCACCATCACCCTCTGTCCTGTGTCCCCACAGTGCCCGTGGCCAATGCCACCATCACCCCTGGTCCCCTGTCACACCAGGTGCACACAGGTGACAACGTGACCCTGCGCTGCTCGGTGCAGGTGGGCTCAGCCCCTGTCACCTTCACCTGGCTGCACAACGGGCAGGAGGTGGCCCGGGGTCCCCTCCTGGAGCTCGGGGACATCGATGTGGGACATTCGGGCACCTGGCAGTGCGTGGCCACCAACCAGCTGGGACAGGACGGGCACCGCGTGTTCCGGGCACTCAGCCCTGAGCTGGCCCTGGAGGTGACAACGTGGGGACACAGGGACACAGGTGATGGCGCTCGGGGATATTGTGGGGGGCTTGGAATCCTGGGTTTGTCCCTGGAGGTGACACAGAGGTGACAGGGCACAGGTGGCGTCACTCATTGGGAGCTCAGCACCCCGGGTTTGTCCCCTCTCTGTCCCTGGTGACACAGAGGTGACACAGAGGGGACAGGGCACAGGTAGTATCACTCAGGGTCACTGTGGGGGCTTGGAACCACGGATTTGTCCCTGGAGGTGACACAGAGGTGACACAGAGGTGACAGGGCACAGGTGGCATCACTCGGGGTCACAGAGGGGGGCAGTCCACCCTGGGTGACCCCAAAGTGTCCCCTCTGTCCCCAGCAGTGGCCGCAGGGGTTGGCAGCTCCCTCCTGGCCCTGGTCCTGCTCGGGGCGGCCATCGTGGGATGGCAGCGGTGCCACCGCCGTGGTGGGTGACACGGGGGACACTGGGGGGACAATGGGGACAATGGGGTGGGGACAATGGGGTGGTGACAAGGGGGGGGCAATTGGGACACAATTGGGACAATGGGGTGGGTGACAATGGGGACACAGGGGACAATGGGGGGACAATGCAGTGGGTGACAATGGGGACACAGGGGACAATGGGGGGACAATGGAGTGGGTAACAATGGGGATAGTGGAGACAATGGGGACAATGGGATGGGAAAAATGGGGACAGTTGGTACACAGGGTTGGGGACAATGGGATGGGGACAGTCGGGACAATGGGGTGGGGACAATGGGGACAATGGGGTGGGGGACAATGGGGACAATGGGGACAATGGGGACAATTTTAGGACCCCTGACCCCCTTGTCACCCCACTGTCACCCCCCTTTTCCCGCAGCCCCCAGGACACCCCAGGACAGGTGAGTGAGGGAGGGGCCCGGGGGTGTCCCCATGTCCCCAGATGCCACCTGGAGGCCACCCCCCTGTCCCCATTGTCCCCACAGGACCCCCGTGGTGCCCCTCGAGGGGGAGGAGGTGCTCTACAGCCACGTGGTGCCCATGGCCAGGGCAGCGGGTGAGTGGGGACAGCGGGTGGCACCGGGGGTGGCACTGGGGGTGGCATTGGGGGCGGCACCGGGGTCCCAAATGCCACCCCCAGGGAGATGCTGGGTCCCCAGATGGTACCCAGGGGACAGTGGTGACATTGATGGGAATGTGCTGTGACACTGGGGTGGCACTGAGGTTGGCACCAGGGGTGACACCGAGGGACACTGGGGGTGACACGGGGTGGCACTGGGAGACACTGGGGGACACTTGGTGGCATTGGGTGACACTGGGGGACACTGGGGGTGGCACTTGGTGTCACGGGGGGACACTGGGTAGCCCTGGGGGACACTGGGGGTGGCACTAGGTGATACTTGGGGACACTGTGGGACACTGGGAGACACTGGGTGGCACCGGGGGTGGCACTGTGGGTGGCACCGGGTCCCCAGATGCCACCCAGGAGATGGCAGGAGTGCGGGCACAGGGACGTGGCACCCGTGGGTGGCACTGGGTGGCACCGGTGTCTCCCGCAGGGTCCCCAGGTGCCACCCCCGAGGAGCCCCAGGTGACCTACGCGGAGCTGCGGGCACCGAGGTGGCACCCAGGGGACAGCGGGGACTACGAGAACGTGCTGTGACACCGGGGTGGCACCGGGGGTGGCACTGGGTCTCCAAATGCCACTCAGGGGACAGTGGTGACATCGATAAGAATGTGCTGTGACACCAGGGTGACCCTGGGTCCCCAAGTGCCACCACTCAGGAAGCTGCCAGGTCCCCAAATGCCACCCTGGGGACAGCGGTGACATCCATGAGACCGTGCTGTGACACCGGGATGGCACCGGGGGGTGGCACTGGGTGGCACTGGGGACAGCCACACGAGTGTGTCCCCTTGTCCTGTGGGTGCCCAACTTGCCCATGGCCACCGTCCCTCTGTCCCTGTCCCTGTCCCCTCCTTGTGGCCACCGTGTCCTGTCCCTGTCCCTTGTGACCGTGGCCACCACAAGCTGCTGGCAGCTGGCCTTGTCCCCTCCCTGGGGCCACCAGGACCTGTCCCTGTCCCCTGTCCCTCCCTGGGGCTACCAGGACCTGTCCCTGTCCCCTGTCCCTGTCCCCTGTCCCTCTGTCCCTCAGAGCCGCAGGAATTTGGGACAATCCCAAGAACGAGCCCAGAGCGACCCCAGGAGGGTTTTGGGGACACCCCGGGGGGTTTTGGGGACACTCTGGGGTTTTGGGGACACCCCAGGGTGGTCCCAGCGAGCAGAGCCCCCCCCCCCCGATGGAAGGAAGGAAAGTTAAACTTTGATTTCTGTCTCATTTTTCATTTTTCTGCACAATAAATTCAATTCTTGCCCCTAAATCCCACCCGGGACTGAGCCCGCCCTGCCCCAACCCCGCCCGGGACTGGGGGGGGGTCCCCAGGAGGGTCCCGGCGGTTTTGGGGGGCTCGGGGTCCGTCCCAACCCCCCTGGGACACTCGGGGGTTGTTCCTTGCTTTGTCCCCAGCGGGGACACAGGGGGGACACTGGGGGAGGTGCTGGGACCCCAAAAATGGGACCCCAAAATCTTGGGCATCCAAGCTCTGGGACCCCAAAATCCAGGACCCCAAAAGTGGGATGTGCAGGTTCTGTGACCCCAAAATCTGGGATTTCAGGGAGCAGGACCCCAACATTTGGGATGGGGCTCCCAGGCACAGTTCCTGGTCCCGGTTCCTATTCCCAACCCCAGTCCCTGCTTCCATTCCCGTTCCTGTTCCCATTCCTGTTCCTGCTCCCGTTCCTATTCCCGATCCCAATCCCATTCCCATTTACATTCCCATTCTCGTTCCCTCTCCTGTTCCCACTCCCGTTCCCATTCCCAATCCCTTTCCTGTTCCCGTTCCCATTCCTGTTCCCGTTCCCATTCTCGCTCCTGTTCCTGCTCCCATTTCCCACTCCCGTTCCCGTTGCCATTTCCATTCCTGTACCCACTCCCATTCCTGCTCCCATTCCCGTTCCCGTTCCCATTCCCTCTCCTGTTCCCATTTCCCATTTCCATTCCCACTCCCATTCCTATTCCCGTTCTCATTCCTGTTCCCACTCCCATTCCCATTCCCATTCCCAATCCCATTCCGGTTCCCATTTCCGTTCCCGCTCCCATTCCCATTCCTAAATATGTTCTGGGTTTTCTGGGAGGGGCTTTTGGGGCGGTTCCCGTTCCGGATTCCGTTCCGGGTTTTCCGGGGGGGCGTGTCCTCTGGGGAGGTTCCCGTTCCCGATTCCGTTCCGGGTTTTCCGGGGGGGGCGTGTCCCTGTGGGCGGTTCCCGTTCTCGTTCCCTCTCCCAATTCCGTTCCGGGTTTTCCGGGGGGGGCGTGTCCCTGTGGGCGGTTCCCGTTCCCGTTCCCTCTCCCGATTCCGTTCCGGGTTTTCCGGGGGGCGTGTCCCGTGGGCGGGAAGGGGCGTGTCCCGCGGCAGCGCCCCCTGGCGGCGCAGGGCGGAGTGGGCCAAGATGGCGGCGGAGCCGGGCCCGGGCCCGGGGCCCGACGCGGAGTTGGAGGAGCTGCTGGAGAGTGAGGGGTGGCCCGGGGGGGACCGGGGGGACCGGAGGGGCCTGGGGGTCAGCGGGGTGTGGGGAGGCTGCGCGGCGTTGGGAGCGATGGGGGGCGAGGGGGGTCGGGGGTCATTGGGGTGAGAGGGGAGCGGGGGATGCTGGGGGTCATGAGGGGCCGGGGGGGACATTGGGGTGAGGGTCACTGGAGTGAGGGGGGTCTGGGGGTTGTTGGGGTCCAGGGGGGACTGGGGGTTATTGGTGTGAGGGAGGGCCGTGAGGGGCTGGGGGTCGTGAGGGACCGGGGGAGTCATTGGGGTGAGAGGGGGTCTGAGGGTTGTTGGGGTCTGGGGTTGTTGGGGTCTGGGGGAAGTCTGGAGGTTATGGGGGTACAGGGGAATGAAGCTTTTGGGGTGCAGTTATTTGGGTTCAGTTGGGATGGGAGTTATTGGGGTGCAGTTAGAGGTAGGGGTTAGTGGGGTGCAGGTTTGGGGTGTAATTGGGGGTAGAGGTAATTGGGGTACAGTTTGGGGGTGCAATCAGAGGTAGGAGTTATTGGGGTGCAGTTTCTGGGCTGCAGTTTTCGAGTAGAGGTTATTGGGGTGCAGTTTTTGGGGTGCAATTGGTTAGGGGTTATTTGGCGCAGTTTTGGGGTGGAAGTTACTGGGGCGCAGTTTTGGGGTGCAGTTTTTGGTGTGCAGTGTTGGGGTAGAGGTTATTGGGGTGCAGTTTTTGGGGTGCAATCAGGGGCTGGGGTTACTGGGATGAAGTTTTGGACTGCACTTTTAGGATAGACGTTATTGGGGTTCACTTTTTGGGGTAGAGGTTATTGGTGTGCAGTTTTAGGGGTAGGGATTATTGGGGTGCAATTTTTTGCTGTACACTTTACCACACCCATTCCACTGGGTGCCCATGACCTCCCTGTGGGGCTGCACCCCCATTTTGGTACCCCCTGACCCCAAAGCCCCCCTCAGGTGCCCTGGACGACTTCGAGCGCAGCCGCCCCGCGCCCCCTGCCCCCGCCAGCTCCTCCTGCCCCCCTTCCCCTCCCTCAGCCGCCGACTCCGCCAAGGTGAGCACCCCAAAACCCCGGCCCCCCTTTGCGTGTGCCCTCTCTGGGGCCGTGCTATGCCGTGCTGGGCAGGACTCGCTGTTCTCCTCGCAGGAAAGGTTCTTCCAGGAGCTCTTTGAGGGCGAGCTGGCGGCGCAGGCGGCGGCTGAGTTCCAGGAGGCCATGCAGGAGCTGGCACGGCAGGAGCCACAGCTGGTGGAGCAGTTCCAGAAGCTCTCAGAGGCTGCTGGGAAAGTCGGTGGGTGTGGGGGGACAGGGGGGTCACAGCCCTGGGAAGGGCGTCCTGGTTATCCCCAATCCTAATCCCAAATGGAGGTGTTCACGTGTTTGGGACTGGGGGCAGAACTCCAGCAGGATCCTGCATTATTCCCATTATTCCCATTATTCCCAATCCCTAATCCCATCTGGAGTTGTTCTCCCTGTTTGGGATCGGGGACAACACCTCATGGGACCCTGCATTATTCCCATTATCCTTCATCCCAACCCCATCCCATTCCCATTCCTAACCCTCCTATCCCAACCCCATCCCAACCCTAATTGCCCCCCATTCCCAACCCCATCCCAAATCCATTCCAAATCTATCCCAAACCCAAATCTATCCCATTCCCAACTCCATTCCCATCCCAACCCCATCCCACCTCATTCCCATCCCAACCCACTCCAATCCCAAACCCATTCCCAACCCCATCCCCATCCCAGTCCCAACCCCATCCCAATCCCAAATCCATCCCACTCCATCCCAACCCCAATCGCCTCCCATTCCCAACCCCATTCCTACCCCTTTCACATTCCCAACCCCGTTTCAAATCCATCCCAAATCTATCCCAACCCCAAATCCATCCCATTCCCATGCCCAACTCCATTCCCACCCCAACCCCATTCCCATCCCAACCCCAATCCCAAATCCACCCCAACCCCATTCCCACCCCATCTCAATCCCAAATCCATCCCGACCCCAATCCCAAATCCATCCCATCCCCATTCCTATTCCCGTTCCCACCCCAATCCCAACCCCACCCCAACTCCAATCCCAACCCCATCCCAATCCCAAATCCATCCCAACCCGATCCCAATCCCACCCCAATTCCATTCCCACCCCGCAGGCAGCGATGCGGCCTCGCAGCAGGAATTCACCTCCTGCCTCAAGGAGACGCTGAGCGGGCTGGCCAAGAACGCCAACGACCTCCAGGTACCCCTCCCTCCCTCCCTGCAGCCCTTCCCGGGGGTCCCGGGGGTGTCCCGGGGGTCCCGGGGGGCTGACGGGGTCCCGGGGGTCCCGCAGAACTCCCCGGGATCCGAGGAGGAGCTGGCCAAGGCCCTGGAGGGGCTGGGGCTGGACGAGGGCGGCGGCGACGGCGTCCTGCCCGTCATGCGCAGCATCATGGAGTCCCTGCTGTCCAAGGACGTGCTCTACCCCTCCCTCAAGGAGATCACCGAGAAGGTGGGACCCCAGAAACCCCAAAAACTGGGAGGGCACCCCAAAAAACCTGGGGGAGTCCCCAAAATCCTGGTCGGATGAGTGGGAAATTCAGGGGTGTTACGGGGACATGGTGCAGTTCCTGCTGTCCAAGGATGTGCTCTACCCCTCCCTCATGGAGATCACCGAGAAGGTGGGACCCCAAAAACCCCAAAAACAGGGAGGGCACCCCAAAAAACCTGAGGAGGGCACCCCAGAAAACCTGGGAGGGTTCCTGAAATCTTGGAGGGATCCTTTGGGGTGTGGGAAACTCAGGGGTGTCATGGGGACATCAAGGAGTCCCTGCTGTCCAAGGGTATGCTCTACCCCTCTCTCAAGGAGATCACCGAGAAGGTGGGACCCCAGAAAACGGGGAGAAACCCCAAAAAATGGGGAGAGCAGCCCAAAAAAACTGGGGGGGGGGGTCCCCAAAATCCTTTGGGAAACTTGGGGAAGTCATGGGGACATACCCGGAGTGGCTGTGGCAGCACGAGGGGTGCCTGTCCCCAGAGCAGTGGGCACAGTTTGGGGCACTGAGGGGCTGGGATTGGCTGCGATTTGGGGGTTCCATGGGAGATTTGAGGGTTCCTACAGTGACCCTATTGTCCCCTCACTGTCCCCTGGGTGTCCCCAGCATCAGAGTGGCTGCGGCAGCACGAGGGGTCCCTGTCCCCAGAGCAGCGGGTGCAATTTGGGGCGCTGAGTGGGTTGGGATCTGGGGGTCCCATAGGGGATTTGGGGGTTCCCTGGGGGATTTGAGGGTTCCTACAGTGACTCCACTGTCCTCTCACTGTCCCCTCACTGTCCCCTCAATGTCCCCAGTATCAGAGTGGCTGTGGCAGCACAAGGAGTCCCTGTCCCCAGCACAGTTCAGGGCTGATGGGGCTGGGATTGGCTGGGATTTGGGGGTTCCATGGGGGATCTGGGGGTTCCATGGCTGGGATTTGGGGGTTTCCTCACTGTCCCCTCGATGTCCCCTGGGTGTCCCCAGTACCCAGAGTGGCTCCAGCAGCATGGGCACAGCGGGCACAGTTCAGGGCGCAGCAGGGGCTGATGGGGCTGGGATTTGGGGGTTCCATGGGGGATTTGGGGGTTCCCTCACTGTCCCCTCAATGTCCCCAGTATCAGAGTGGCTGTGGCAGCACAAGGAGTCCCTGTCCCCAGCACAGTTCAGGGTTGATGGGGCTGGGATTGGCTGGGATTTGGGGTTTCCATGGGGGATTTGGGGGTTCCCTCACTGTCCCCTCACTGTCCCCTGCTGTCCCCAGTACCCGGAGTGGCTCCGGCAGCACGAGGGGTCCCTGTCCCCAGAACAGCGGGCACAGTTCAGGGCGCAGCAGGGGCTGATGGGGATGGGATTTGGGGTTCCATGGGGGATTTGGGGGTCCCCTCACTGTCCCCTGCTGTCCCCAGTACCCGGAGTGGCTCCGGCAGCACGAGGGGACCCTGCCTCCGGAGCTGTGGGTGCTGGTGGGGCTGGGATTGGCTGGGATTTGGGGGATCCTGCAGTGACCCCGGTGTCCCCTTACTGTCCCCTGGGTGTCCCCTCGCTGTCCCCAGTACCCGGAGTGGCTCCGGCAGCACGAGGGGTCCCTGCCCCCTGCACAGTTCAGGGTTGATGGGGCTGGGATTGGCTGGGATTTGGGGGATCCTGCAGTGACCCCGGTGTCCCCTCACTGTCCCCTCGATGTCCCCTGCTGTCCCCAGTATCCGGAGTGGCTCCGGCAGCACGAGGGGACCCTGCCCCCGGAGCAGCGGGCGCGGTTCGGCCAGCAGCAGGCGCTGATGGGGCTGGGATTTGGGGTTTCCATGGTGGATTTGGGGGTTCCCTCACTGTCCCCTCACTGTCCCCTCACTGTCCCCAGTACCCGGAGTGGCTCCGGCAGCACGAGGGGACCCTGCCCCCGGAGCAGCGGGCGCGGTTCGGCCAGCAGCAGGCGCTGATGCTGCGGATCTGCGCGGAGCTGGAGCGGGAGCGGCCCGAGGAGCCCGAGGGGCAGCGCCGGGAGCGCTTCGAGACCCTGCTGGACCTGATGCAGCAGGTGCGGCTGGAGGGTCACCTGTGTCACCTCCGTGTCACCCCCGTGTCACCCCTGTGTCCCTCTGACCCTCCCCTTGGGCCCTGGGTCACCTCCGTGTCACCCCCCTGGGGACCTGTGTCACCTCCGTGTCACCCCCGTGTCACCCCTGTGTCCCTTTGACCGCCCCCGGGCTCTGGGTCACTCCCGTGTCACCCCCCTGGGGACCTGGGTCCCCTCTGTGTCACCCCCTGGGGGTTTTGTGTCACCTCCGTGTCCCCTCTGTGTCAACCCTGGGGCCCTGGGTCCTCTCTGTGTCACCCCCGTGTCCCCTCCATGTCACCCCCGTGTCCCTGTCATCACCCTGGGTCCATGGGTCACCCCCTTGTCACCCCCCCCCCCCCCCCCCCCCCCCAGGGCTCTGGGTCCCCTCCGTGTCACCCCCGTGTCCCTCTGACTGCCCCGGGGCCCTGGGTCACACCCATGTCCTCTCTGTGTCACCCCCTTGTCACCCCCCCCAGGGCTCTGGGTCCCCTCCATGTCACTCCCCCCATGTCCCTGTGTCCTCCTCGTGTCCCTCTGTCCCCTCCTTCTGTCCCCCCGGTGTCCCTGGGTCCCCTCCATGTCCCCCCAGTGTCCCTCTGAGCCCACCCCATGTCCCTGGGTCCCCTCCGTGTCCCCCCCATGTCCTTCTGTGTCATCCTCATGTTCCTGTGTCCCCCTCGTGTCCCTGTGTCCCCTCCTTCTGTCCCTCCCCATGTCCCCTCTGTCCCCCCATGTCCCCTCCGTGTCCCTCTGACTCCCCCATGTCCCTGTGTCCCCTCTGTGTCCCTCTGTCCCCTCCTTGTGTCCCCATGTCCCCCTGTGTCCCCTCTGTGTCCCTCTGTTCCCTCCTTGTGTCCCCATGTCCCTCCCATGTCCCTCTGTCCCCTCTGTGTCCCTCTGTCCCCCCCATGTGCTCTCTGATGTCCCCATGTCCCCTCCATGTCCCCGTGTCCCCTCTGTGTCCCCCACCATGTCCCTCTGTCCCCTCTGTGTCATCCCCTGTTTCCCCATGTCCCTCTCATGTCCCTCTGTCCCCCCCATGTCCCCATGTCCCCCCCAATGTCCTCGTGTCCCCTCTGTGTCCCCTCACAGCTGCAGGACCTGGGCCACCCCCCCAAGGAGCTGGCAGGGGACACGGTGAGTGTTTGGGGACACCCAAAGGGTTTGGGGTCACCCAAAGGGTTTGGGGTGGTCCCATAGAACTGGGGGGACCCCAGAGGATTTGGGGTGACCTCATGGAATTGGGGAGATCCCATTAAAATTGGGGTGAACTCACAGATTTGGGGTGGCCTCAAAAGATTTGGGGTGACTCCAAAACATTTGGGGTGACCCCACAGAACTGAGGTGATCCCATCAATTTGGGGTGACCCCATAGAACTGTGGTGACCCCATGGAATTGGGCGGACCACAAAAGATTTGGGGTGACCTTGTAAAGTTTGGGGTAATCTCATAGATTTGAGGTGACCCCGTAGAATTGGGATGATTCCAAAAGATTTGAGGTGACTCCTCAGCTTTGGGGTGACCCCATAAAACTGGGGTGATCCCATAGATTTGGGGTGACCCCAAAGCTTTGGGGTGATCCCATAGAACTGGGATGACCCCATAGATTTGGGGTGACCCCATAGATTTGGGGTTCCCCCCAGCTTTGGGGTGCCTCTCTGGGATTTGGGGTGTCCCATGGCTATGGGGCACCCCTCTGGGATTTGGGGTGACCCCACAGATTCGGGGTGACCCCAATGTCCCCCCCACAGCCGCCAGGACTGAACCTCACAGGGGAGCAGTGCCGCCTCATGTAGGGCACGTTTGGGGTGACCCCACAGATTTGGGGTGTCCTCCCCATGGATTTGGGGTGCCCCATGGCTTTGGGGTGCCCCCCCGGATTTGGGGTGCCCCATGGCTTTGGGTGCCCCCCGGATTTGGGGATTTGGGGTGCCCCAGCCCCATAAAGGAGGTGCAGAGGAGCCCAGCAGTGGGGTTGGCGCCTCCCCCCCACCCCAATTTTGGGGTTTTTTGGGGTGGGGGGCACAGGGACCCCCCCAATGTGGGGAGGTGTCCCCCCCTCACCCCCCGGTGACCCCAATAAAGAGATGGTGACGGGAACGGCTGCGCCTGCTCGGGGACACTGGGGACACTGAGGGGACATTGGGGGGACATTGGGGGGACATTGGGGACACTGAGGGGACACTGGGAGGACATTGTGGGGACACTGAGGGGACATTGGGGGGACATTGTAGGGACACTGAGGAGACATTGGGGACCCTATAGGGACATTGGGGGGACACTGGGGACATTGGGGACCCTACAGGGACGTTGAGGATACGGGGGACACTGGGGGGACATTAAGGACCCTACAGGGACATTGGGGACACTGGGGACCCTACAGGGACATTGAGGACACTGGGGGGACATTAAGGACCCTACAGGGACATTGTGGGGACACAGTGGGAACATTGGGGACACTATGGGGACACTGGGGACTCTACAGAGGCATTGGGGACCCTATAGGGACATTTGGGACATTGGGGGGACATTTGGGACACTGTGGGACACTGGGGACCCTACAGGGGTGGGACCCTACAGTGACCCTAAACAGAGGTGACCCTGTAACCCCACTGTGGACCCTGTAATGACCCCATAACCCCACTGGTGACCCTATAGTGCCCATCTAACCCCATTGATGACCCTATAATCACCCTATAACCCCACTGGTGGCCCTATAATGACCCTAAACAGGGGTGACCCTACAATAACATTGGGGTGACCCTATAATAATCCCATAACCCTACTGGTGGCCCTATAATGACCCCATAACCCCATGGGTGCCCCTATAGTGCCCCTAAACAGAGGTGACCCTATAACACAGGGTGACCCCATAACCCCATTGGTGACCCTATAATGACCCCATAACCCCACTGATGACCCTATAATGACCCTATAATCCCATTGGTGACCCTATAATGACCCTAAACAGGGATGACCCTACAATAACATTGGGGTGACCCTATAATGACCCCATAACCCCATTGGTGATCCGGCAGTGACCCCAAACAGGGGTGGCCCTATAACCCCACTGGGGACCTTACAATAACATTGGTGACCCTAGAGTGACCCTAAACAGGGGTGACCCTACAATAACATTGGGGTGACCCTATAGTGCCCCTCTAACCCCACTGTGGACCCTATAATGACCCCATAACCCCATGGGTGCCCCTATAATGGCCCATGTCCCAGTGGGTGACCCTATAGTGCCCCTAAACAGAGGTGACCCTACAACACAGGGTGACCCCATAAACCCATTGCTGACCCTGCGGTGACCCTATACGTGTGTGACCCTACAATAACATAGGGATGACCCTATAATGACCCCATAACCCCCCTGGTGACCCTATAATGACCCCATAACCCATTGGTGACCCTATAATGACGCCGTAACCCATTGTAATCCCATTGAGGACCCTAGAGTGACCCTAAACAGGGGTGACCCTACAATAACATTGGGATGACCCTCTAATGACCCCATAACCCCACTGGTGACCCTATAATGACCCCATAACCCATTGTAACGCTATTGGGGACCCCAGGGTGACCCTAAACAGGCATGACCCTACAATAACACTGGAGGTGACCCTATACTGACCCCATAACCCATTGGTGACCCTGTAATGACGCCATAACCCCACAGCGGCCCCCAATAACGGGGTTGCTGTGTGAGGGGGGGGCGCCGTTCCCATGGCAACGCCCGCTGTGAGGGGGGCGCCGCTCCCGCCGCCATCGCGCAACGGCCGCTGCCGTAAAGCGGCGCCCGCGGTGCCGCAAAAGCGTCGCCCGGTGCCGCCAAGCGAGGCGGCGGCGGGGGCGGCGCGTTAAAGATGGCGGCGGCGGGGCCCGGTCCCGGGGCCGGCTCTGGAGCGGCCGGGGGGACCCGCGGCGGCCGCCACTGAGCCCGGCCGCGCCCCCCGGCACCGTCCGGGACCCGCCGGGAGCCTCCGGGACGCTCGGGTCGGTGCGCGGCCTCCGCCGGGCCCGCTGCGGCCGCGGCCCCCGCGGGTTCGGGCCTGTCCCGGCTCCGGGGCGGGATCGCGGGAGGGGCGGGGCGGCCTTAGGGAGAGCTCGGGGGGGACCCCGAGAGTCCGGGGGGGGCTCTGGGGGAGCCTCTGAGGGAACCCGGGGTGGTTTGGGGGGTCCTGGGGGGGTTTGGCGGGCTCTGAGGGGGTTTGGGGGATCCTGAGAGGGCCCTTGAGGCCTCTTGGGGAGTCCCTTAGGGGAGTCCTTGGGGTTTTTGGGGGATCCTTGGGGATTTTTGGGGTTTTTGAGGGGGTTTTGGGGGTCCCTGGGCCTTTGGGCTATCCCTTAGAGGGGTCTTTGGTTTTTTTGGGGTGTCCTGGGGGGGCCCTGAGGGGGTTTGAGGTGTCCTAGGGGGACCCTCAGGGGGTTTGGGGGGTCCTGAGGGGACCCTTGGGGCCTCTGGGGGAGTCCTTAGGGGAGTCCTTGGGGTTTTGAGGGGGTTTTGGGGGCTCCTTGGAGGTTTTTGGGGGACCCTTGGGGGCTTTTTTGGATTTTTGAGGAGGTTTTGTGGGTCCCTGCGCCTTTGAGGAATCCCTTAGAGGGGTCCTTGGGTTTTTTGGGGTGTCCTGTGGGGTTCCTTGGAGATTTTGGGGGAATTTTGGGGGGTCCTGGGGGGCCCTTGGGGCCTCTGGGGGGTTCCCTTAGGGAAGTCCTTGAGGTTGTTGAGGTTTTTGGGGCTCCTTGGGGGTTTTGAGGGGTCCCTGAGATTTTTGGGAGGTCCCTGCGCCTTTGGGGGATCCCTTAGAGGAGCCCTTGAGTTTTTTGGGGTGTTTGGGGGACCCTTGAGGTTTTTTTGGGGTTCCCTGAGCCTTTGGGAGAGCCCCTTAGGGAGGTTTTTGGGGTGTCCTGGGGGGATTTTTTGGGGTTTTGGGGGATTTTAAGGCTTTTTGGGGGAGTCCCTGAGACTTTGGGGATCCCCTGAGATTTTTGGGGTCTGGGAATTTTTGGGGTGACCCCCAAGATTTTGAGAGGGGTCTCTGAATATTTTTGGTGGGGGGGGGGTCACAGAGGTTTTTTGGGGTCCCCTGAGATTTTGGGGGGGGAATCTGGGAAAGGTCCTGGAATTTTTTGGGGTAGTCCCTGAAATTTTGGGGATCCTCAAAAATTTGGGGTCCGCAGGGATGGAGGAGATTTTTTGGGGGATTGAGGGGGGTTCTCCCAAAATGTGGGGTCTCCAGAGATCGTGGGGGGGGGGGGTCACCAAAATTTGGGAATTCTCAATGATCAGAGGGGTCCCCAATGATTGGGAAGGTCCCCAAAATTTGGGGTTTTTCAGGGATTGAGAGGGTTCCCAAAATTCTGGGGGGATCCCAGAAATCTGGGGGAGTTCCCCAGAGATTGGGGGGTCCCCAGGGATGGGGGGGTCCCCAAAATTTGGGGGTCCCTGACCTTTGACCCCACACTCCCCCAGCTCCAGCCCCGCTGTCCCTGGCACCTGGCCCAGGTGAGTGCGCCTGGGGTTTGGGGGGACTTTTGGGGTTTTTGGGGGGACTTTTGGGGATTTTGGGGTTTCTCCAGGATTTGGGAAACTCCTGGGATTGTTCTTGGGGCTCCATCCCAGGGAATTTGAGATCTCCATCCTGAGAGATTTGGGGGATCCATCCCAAAGGATTTGGGGGCTCCATCCTAGAGGATTTTGGGTCTCCACATGAGGGATTTGGGGGATCCATCTCAGTGCATTTGGGGGATCCATCCCAAAGGATTTGAGGGATTTCATCCCAGAGGATTTCGAGGCTCCATCCCAAGGGATTTGGGGGATCCACACCAGAAGATTTGGGGGATCCATCCCAGTGGATTTGGGGGATCCATCCCAAGGGATTTTGGGTTCCATTCCTGTGGGATTTGGGGGCTCCATCCCAGAGGATTTGGTGGATCCATCCCAAAGGATTTGGGGGATTCATCCCAAGGGATTTGGGAGCTCCATCCTGAGGGATTTGGGAGATCCATCCCAAAGAATTTGGGGATTTCATCCTAAAGAATTTGGGGGATCCACCCCAAAGGATTTGGGGATTTCATCCCAGGGTATTTGGGGTCTCCATCCCAAGGGATTTGGGGGATCCACCCCTGAGGATTTGGGGCTTCATCCTGAGGGGTTTGGGGGCTCCATCCCAAGGGATTTGGGGGCTCCATCCTGAGGGATTTGGGGGCTCTATCCCAAAGAATTTGGGGGATCCACCCTGTGGAATTTGGGGGATTCACCCTGAGGATTTGGGGGATCCACCTGAGGGATTTGGGGGCTCCATCCCAAAGGATTTGAGAGATCCACCCCAGAGGATTTGGGGATTTCATCCCTGAGGATTTGGGGGCTCCATCCCAGAGAATTTAGGGGATCCATCCCAGAGGATTTGGGGACTCCATCCTAAAGGATTTGGGGTTCCATTCCTGTGGGATTTGGGGTCTCCATCCCAAAGGATTTGGGGGTTCCATCCCAAAGGATTTGGGGGATCCACCTCAAAGGATTTGGGGATTTCATCCTTAAGGATTTGGGGGCTCCATTCCAGAGGATTTGGGGACTCCATCCCAGAGGATTTGGGGATCCATCCTGAGGGGTTTGGGGGCTCCATCCAAAGGATTTGGGGGTTCCATCCCAAAGGATTTGGAGGATCCATCCTGTGAGATTTGGGGTCTCCCTTCTGGGGGATTTGGGGATTTCGTCCTAAAGGATTTGGGGTCTCCATCCCAGAGGATTTGGAGGATCCATCCCAATGGATTTGAGGAATCCACCTGAGGGATTTGGGGGATCCATCCCAAGAGATTTGGGGATTCATCCTCCTGGATTTGGGGTCTCAATCCCAGAGGACTTGGGGGATCCATCCTAGAGGATTTTGGGTCTCCACCTGAGGGATTTGGGGGCTCCATCCCAAAGGTTTTGGGGATTTCATCCTAAAGAATTTGGGGGATCCATCCCAAAGGATTTGAGGGATTCCATCCCAGAGGATTTCGAGGCTCCATCCTAAGGGATTTGGGGGATCCACACCAGAAGATTTGGGGGATCCATCCCAGTGGATTTGGGGGATTCATCCCAAGGGATTTGGGAGCTCCATCCTGAGGGATTTGGGAGATCCATCCCAAAGAATTTGGGGATTTCATCCTAAAGAATTTGGGGCATCCACCCCAAAGGATTTGGGGATTTCATCCCAGGGTATTTGAGGTCTCCATCCCAAGGGATTTGGGGGATCCACCCCTGAGGATTTGGGGCTTCATCCTGAGGGGTTTGGGGGCTCCATCCCAAGGGATTTGGGGGCTCCATCCTGAGGGATTTGGGGGCTCTATCCCAAAGAATTTGGGGGATCCACCCTGTGGAATTTGGGGGATCCACCCCTGAGGATTTGGGGGATCCACCTGAGGGATTTGGGGGCTCCATCCCAAAGGATTTGAGAGATCCACCCCAGAGGATTTGGGGATTTCATCCCTGAGGATTTGGGGGCTCCATCCCAGAGAATTTAGGGGATCCATCCAGAGGATTTGGGGACTCCATCCTAAAGGATTTGGGGTTCCATCCCAAGGGATTTGGGGTTCCATTCCTGTGGGATTTGGGGTCTCCATCCCAAAGGATTTGGGGGTTCCATCCCAAAGGATTTGGGGGATCCACCTCAAAGGATTTGGGGATTTCATCCTTAAGGATTTGGGGGCTCCATCCCAGAGGATTTGGGGACTCCATCCCAGAGGATTTGGGGGATCCATCCTGAGGGGTTTCGGGGTTCCATCCAAAGGATTTGGGGGTTCCATCCCAAAGGATTTGGAGGATCCATCCTGTGAGATTTGGGGTCTCCCTTCTGGGGGATTTGGGGATTTCGTCCTAAAGGATTTGGGGTCTCCATCCCAGAGGATTTGGAGGATCCATCCCAATGGATTTGAGGAATCCACCTGAGGGATTTGGGGGATCCATCCCAAGAGATTTGGGGATTTCATCCTCCTGGATTTGGGGTCTCAATCCCAGAGGACTTGGGGGATCCATCCTAGAGGATTTTGGGTCTCCACCTGAGGGATTTGGGGGCTCCATCCCAAAGGTTTTGGGGATTTCATCCTAAAGAATTTGGGGGATCCATCCCAAAGGATTTGAGGGATTCCATCCCAGAGGATTTCGAGGCTCCATCCCAAGGGATTTGGGGGATCCACACCAGAAGATTTGGGGGATCCATCCCAGTGGATTTGGAGGATTCATCCCAAGGGATTTGGGAGCTCCATCCTGAGGGATTTGGGAGATCCATCCCAAAGGATTTGGGGATTTCATCCTAAAGAATTTGGGGGATCCACCCCAAAGGATTTGGGGATTTCATCCCAGGGTATTTGAGGTCTCCATCCCACAGGATTTGGGGTCTCCATCTCAGTGGATTTGGGGGATCCATCCCAAAGGATTTGGGGATTCCATTCCTGAGGATTTGGGGCCTCCACTTGGATGGATTTGGGGATTTCATCCCAGAGAATTTGGGGGATCCATCCTAAAGGATTTGAGGGCTCCATCCCAGAGGATGTGGGGGCTCCATCCCAAGAGATTTGGGGATCCATTTAGGAGGATTTTGGGGCTTTATCCCTGAGGATTTGGGGGATCCATCCCTGAGGATTTGGGGTTCCATTCCTGAGGGTTTGGGGCCGCCCAGTTTCCCCAGTTTCTCTCCCACTTTCTCCCAGTTTTTATCCCATTTTTTCTCCCAGTTTCTCCCACTTTATCCCACATTTCCCTCCACTTTTTCTCCCAGTTTTCTCCCGATTTTATCCCAGTTCCTTCCAGTTTTTATCCCAGTTTATCTCACTTTATCCCAGTTCCTTCCAGTTTCTCCATTTTTTCCCCATTTTATCTCCTTTTTTCTCCCAGTTTCTCCCACTTTATCCCAGTTTGTCCCATTTTTTCCCCAATTTCTCCCATTTTTTTCTCCCAGTCCCTCCCATTTTCTCCCAGTTTGGGGCCAGCAGGAGGCTGGGCAGGGCAGATCCCACTCCAGAGGCTCTGGAATGCCCTGGGATGTTTTTTGGGATATTTTTGGGAGCAGCAGCGTCAGCCTGAGCCTGTCCAGATGCAGCCTCAGGAATCCCAGGATTTCTGGAACATTCCCTGCAATTCCCACATTTCCCACCCCCCCCCCCGGGGTCAGGAGTGGATTTGGGAGCTCCTTCCTGATCCCTCACCTGGGAACGGAGCAAAAAATTCTGGGATTGGGATTTTTGGAGGCAAAAATGGTGAGGTTTGAGGGGGGGAGGGGGAATTCCAGTGCTGGCCTTTGGGGTTGTTTGGGATTCCAGAGGAATTCCAGGGAATTCTGTGGATTCCAGCAGAATTTCCAGGGAATTCCATGGAATTCCAGGGCTCTGCTCCACAGAAATGGGGATTTTTAGGGGGCTGGGGGACTGGCACTGCTCTCCTGGAGAGATTCCAGAGGGAATTTTTGGTGGAATGTGTTTAAAGATGGATTTTTAGAATCCCAGATTTCTCAGGATTGAATTTTTCCTGGATGCTGAGCAGAGTTTGGGTGTTCTGCACCATTCCCAGGTGGTTTTTCCATGGAAAATTTGGATTTTTTTTTTTTTGTGGGAATGTTCAGAAATGGATTTTTAGAATCCCAGATTTCTCAGGATTGGATTTTCTGGGATGCTGAGCAGGGTTTGGGCGTCCTGGAGCTTCCCCAGGTGGCTTTTCCATGGAAAATGGGGAATTTTGGGAGCAAACTCGATCCTGTGGGGCTCTGTGGCAGGTGGAAAAATGGGAATTTTGTGTGGGAATGTTCCAAAATGGATTTTTGGGATCCCAAATCCCTCGGGATCAGATTTTCCTGGAATGCTGAGCAGGGTTTGGGTGTCCTGCTGCATTCTCAGGTGGATTTTCCATGGAAAATTGGGAATTTTGGGAGTGCCCACGATGCTGGGGTGGGTTGGGGACATGGGGACATCCCGTGGTGGCCGTGACAGGGCCACTCCAGCTCTGTGTCATGGTGTCCCTGTGTCCTTGTGTCCCCATGTCCCCCTGCGTCCCCCTGTCCCCAATGTCCCTGTGTGTCTCCATGTCCCCAATGTCCCCCTGTGTCCCCCTGTCCCCAATGTCCCTGTGTGTCTCCATGTCCCCAATGTCCCCCTGTGTCCCCCTGTCCCCAATGTCCCTGTGTGTCTCCATGTCCCCAATGTCCCCAATGTCCCCGTGTCCCCGCAGGGATTCCCGTGGGAGGCGGTGATGTCGGACAAGGGCGGCAGCATGGACGGCAGGACGGACATTGTCAACGGTGAGGGGACAGCTGGGGACAGCTGGGGTGGCAGTGGAGCTGGCAGGGTGACAGTGACAGTGATGGGGATGGGCTGGCAGCGATGGTGACAAGGTAATGGTGACAGTGAGGGTGCCAGGGTGGCAACAATGGTGACAGAGTGACTGTGGTGATGACAGTGATGGTGACAAAGTGACTGTGGTGGTGATAGGATGGTGCCAGGGTGTCAGTGCAGGTGCCAGCCACGGTGCCACCACACTGTCCCCATGTCCCCCTGTCCCCAGGCAGCCTGTCCAGCAGCCCTGAGGACATGTCAGCCGAGGAGGGCCGGTGTCACCGAGCTGTCCCCATGTCAGTGTGACACTGGTGTCACTGTGATGTTCCCTGTTCCCAGGCAGTGTGGTGACACTGGTGACCCTGGTGACAGTGTCCCCATGTCCCCAGGCAGCCTGTCCAGCAACCCCGAGGACATGTCAGCCGAGGAGGGCCGCTGTCACTGCGATGTCCCTGTGTCAGTCTCACACTGGTGACACTGATGTCCCCTGTTTCCAGGCAGTATGGTGGCACTGTCCCCGTGTCCCTGTCCCCATGGTGACACTCTGCTGTCCCCCTGTCCCCAGGCAGCCTGTCCAGCAGCCCTGAGGCCATGTCAGCCGAGGAGGGCCGGTGTCGGTGTGCTGTCCCCATGGTGTCACTGTGATGTGCCACGGTGACACTGTGCGATCTCCTGTCCCCAGGCAATGTGGTGACACTGGTGGCACTGTGCTGTCCCCGTGGTGACACCGTGCCGTCCCCCTGTCCCCAGGCAGCCTGTCCAGCAGCCCCGAGGCCATGTCAGCCGAGGAGGGCCGGTGTCACTGCGATGTCTCCATGTCCCCCTGGTGACACTGTGCGGTCTCCAGTTCCCACGCAGTATAGTGACACTGGTGGCACTGTCCCCATGTCCCTGTCCCCATGGTGACACCGTGCCGTCCCCCTGTCCCCAGGCAGCCCGTCCAGCAGCCCCGAGGACATGTCAGCCGAGGAGGGCCGGTGTCACTGCAATAGCCCCATGTCCCCATGGCAGCGTGACACTGGTGGCACTGTGCTGTCCCCGTGGTGACACCGTGCCGTCCCCCTGTCCCCAGGCAGCCTGTCAGCAGCCCCGAGGACATGTCAGCCGAGGAGGGCCGCGAGACGTCCTCGGGGATCGAGGTGGAGGCGTCCGACCTGAGCCTGAGCCTGACGGGCGACGACGCCGGGGCCGCGCGGGGCCGCGCCAGCGACAGCGACAGCTCCGGGGACAAGGACAGCGACAGCATGGACGACACCGGCCACTACTCCATCCCCGAGGAGCCCCGGCACGACGAGGACGAGGAGGAGGAGGAGGAGGAGGAGGAAGAGCCCCGTGCCCGGCGCAGGGCCCCCCGCAAGCGGCCGCCCCACGAGCGCGACTCGTCCGACGAGGAGCAGGCGCTGGAGGACTGGGTGGCTGCTGCTTCTGGCACTTACAGGGGCTAGGGGGGAAAGAGGTTTAAAAGCGGTTTAAAAGAGATTTAAATGAGGTTTTTATTGAGGTTTTAAGTGAGGTTTTAAGTGAGGTTTTAGAGGATTTTATTGTATTATCAGGGGGTGGCTGGGTGGCTGCTGCTTCTGGCACTTACTGAGGGGGCTTGGGGGGAAAATGGGGTGAAAGGGGTTTAAATGAATCCTAAAAGGGGTTTAAAAGAGGTTTAAAAGAGATTTAAATGAGGTTTTTATTGAGGTTTTAAGTGAGGTTTTAGAGGATTTTATTGTATTATCAGTAGCGAGGAATAGTGAGACACGAGATGTAAAATCGGGTGGCTGCTGCTTCTGGCACTTACAGGGGGGCTGGGGGGGAAAGAGGGTTTAAAATGAGGTTTTAAATGAGGTTTTAAGTGAGGTTTTAAGTGAGATTTTAAGTGAGGTTTTAGAGGATTTTATTCCATAGTGAGGCACAGGGTGTTCCATAGTGAGACATTGGGTGGCTGCTGCTTCTGGCACTTACTGAGGGGGCTTGGGGGGGAAAATGGGGTGAAAGGGGTTTAAATGAGTCCTAAAAGAGGTTTAAATGAGGTTTAAAAGAGGTTTAAATGAGGTTTTGAATGAGGTTTTAAAAGATTTAATTCTACTATCAGCAACAAATAGTGAGACACAGGAGATACTGCTTCTGGCACTTACTGAGGGGGCTTGGGGGGAAAATGGGGTGAAAGGGGTTTAAATGAGTCCTAAAAGAGGTTTTAAGTGAGGTTTTAAGTGAGGTTTTAAGTGAGGTTTTAGAGGATTTTATTCCATAGTGAGGCACAGGGTGTTCCATAGTGAGACGTTGGGTGGCTGCTGCTTCTGGCACTTACACAGAGGCTCGGGTGAAAAAGGTTTAAAATGAGGTTTAAAATAATTAATGCACACCCGTGTCCCCAGGTGGCCTCGGAGACATGGGCACTGCTGTGGCCGCCATCTTGGGTGACCCTACAGTAACTTTGGTTTTCTCTAAAAACTGAGAAAGTTTTCACAGTTTATTATGGCAGAAACAGATACAACTGCCCAGTTGCCAGCAGCTAACCCCTTTAATAGATGAATAAATTAATTAGTGCACACCTGTGTCCCCAGGTGGCCTCAGAGACATGGGCACTGCCACGGCCGCCATCTTGGGTGACCCTACAGTAACTTTGGTTTTCTCTATAAAAGCAGAAATATTTCCCACTTTATTATGGCAGAAACAGATAAAACTGCCCAGTTACCAGCAGCTAACCCCTTTCCCTCTAGAGGTGACCATATTATTAATCCACACCTAGCAAAGCTGAGCCCTGTGTCCCCTCAGGTGGCCTCGGAGACGTGGGCGCTGCTGTGGCCGCCATCTTGGGTGACCCTACAGTAACTTTGGTTTTCTCTGTAAAAGCAGAAAATTTTCCCACTTTATTATGGAAAAAACAGACAAAACGACTCAGTTTCCAGCAGCTAACCCCTTTAACAGATGAATAAATTAATTAATGCACACCTGTGTCCCCAGGTGGCCTCGGAGACGTGGGCGCTGCCGCGGCCGCCATCTTGGGTGACCCTACAATAACTTTGGTTTTCCTAAAAACTGAGGAAGTTTTTACACTTTATTATGGCAGAAACAGATAAATCTGCCCAGTTACCAGCAGCTAACCCCTTTAACAAATTAATTGATTAATTAATGCACACCCGTGTTCTCCCAGGTGGCCTCAGAGACATGGGCGCTGCCGCGGCCGCCATCTTGGGTGACCCTACAATAACTTTGATTTTCCCTAAAAACTGAGGAAGTTTTTACACTTTATTATGGAAGGTGATCCTATATAATCAATGAACTGATTAATTAACACACTCCGTGTTCCCAGGTGGCCTCGGAGACGTGGGCGCTGCCGTGGCTGCCATCTTGGGTGACCCTACAATAACTTTGATTTTCCTAAAAACTGAGGAAGTTTTTACACTTTATTATGGCAGAAACAGATAAATCTGCCCAGTTACCAGCAGCTAACCCCTTTAACAAATTAATTGATTAATTAATGCACACCCGTGTTCTCCCAGGTGGCCTCAGAGACATGGGCGCTGCCGCGGCCGCCATCTTGGGTGACCCTACAATAACTTTGATTTTCCCTAAAAACTGAGGAAGTTTTTACACTTTATTATGGAAGGTGATCCTATATAATCAATGAACTGATTAATTAACACACCCCTGTGTTCCCAGGTGGCCTCGGAGACGTGGGCGCTGCCGCGGCCGCCATCTTGGGTGACCCTACAATAACTTTGATTTTCCCTAAAAACTGAGGAAGTTTTTACACTTTATTATGGAAGGTGATCCTATATAATCAATGAACTGATTAATTAACACACCCCTGTGTTCCCAGGTGGCCTCGGAGACGTGGGCGCTGCCGCGGCCGCGCTGGCGGGCGATCCCGGCGCTGCGGCAGCGCCAGCTGGGCGGCTGCTCGCGTTTCGTGGCGCAGGCCTGCGGCGCCCGGCTCTTCGTGCAGAAATTCCGGCTGCAGCACGGCCTGGAGGGGCACACGGGCTGCGTGAACACGCTGCACTTCAACCAGAGGGGCACCCGCCTGGCCAGCGGCAGCGACGACCTCAAGGTGCTGGTGTGGGACTGGCTGAGGCGCCGGCCCGTGCTGCAGTTCGACAGCGGGCACAAGAGCAACGTCTTCCAGGTGGGCATGGGCTGGGCATGGCGTGGGGGTGGTGTAGGGTGAGGTTTTGGGGTGGGCATGGGCTGGGGTGGGGTTTTGGGGTGGGATTCCAAAGGACTGGCTGTGGCACCGGCCCGTGCTGCAGTTCGACAGCGGGCACAAGAGCAACGTCTTCCAGGTGTGCATGGTGGGGTTTTGGGTGGGATCCCAAACAGGATTTGTTGGCTGGATGGGTTTCCTGAAGTTCATGGATGTATCATAAAATTTGTCAGGTTGGGGGGCCTTGTTTGGGGTATTAGAGGGTCCCAGGAAAATGTCACCTGGGCAAGAGGATGCTTGGGAAAGGATCTGGGAACAGATCCCCAGATGCCACAGATTGACCCCCAAATCCTGCAGATCGATGCCCAGATCCCACAGATGTGCCCTAAAATTTATCATCCTAAAGGATCCCTCTTTGGGGTGGGAGAGGATCCCAGGAAAATGTCACCTGGGCCAAGGAATTGCTGGGAAAGGTGTCCCTGGAGTGAAGGGACGTGGGGGCGGTTTGGGTGGGGTTTTGGGGTGGGATCCCAAAGGACTGGCTGTGGCACCAGCCAGTGCTGCAGTTCGACAGCGGGCACAAGAGCAACGTCTTCCAGGTGGGCATGGGCTGGGCATGGCGTGGGGATTGGGTTTTGGGGTGGGATCCCAAAGGAGGACCCCAGGATGTGTTATCTGGATGGGTTTCCCAAAGTTTGTGGGTGTCGGTTTAGGTGCGTTCAAAAATTCATCGTTCTAAGGGTTCTTTTTTGGGGTGGGGGAGGGTCCCAGAAAATCCCAAAGGGGTGTCTCGGGATCCATCATCTCAGTGGGTTTCCCAAGGTTTGTGGGTGTTTGTTGAGGTGTTCTAAATTTTTTTGTTCTAAGGGTTCCTGGTTGGGGTGGGAGCGGGTCCCAGGAACTGCTGACCTGGGCTAGGAAATCCTTGGGAAAGAGTCTGGGAACGGGTCCCCAAATCCTACAGACTGACCCCCAAATCCTGCAGATTGATGCCCCAGATGCCACAGATTGGATGTCCCAAATCCTGCAAATTGATGCCCCAAATCCCACAGATGTGCCCTAAAATTTATCATCCTAAAGGGTTCCTGTTTGGGGTGGAGAGGGTCCCAGGAACAACTGACCTGGGTGAGGGAATGCTTGGGAAAGAGTCTGGGAACAGGTCCCCAAATCCCACAGATTGACACCCCAATCCTGGGAGATTTTGGGAGGATCCCTGCGAGAATGTGGGATGATTCCTGAGAGAATTTGGGATGATCCCTGGGAGAATGTGGGATGATTCCTGAGGGAATTTGGGATGATCCCTGCGACATTTTGGGATGATACCCAGGAGAGAGTTTGGGATGATTCCCAAGAGAACTGGGACAACTCCCAGAACAATTCCACCAATTCCCCCCATCCCTTTCCCCTCCCACCTCCTCTGCGATTCCCCCTTTCCTTCCCCTCTCCCCCCACCATTCTCCTGTTCCTTTTTCCCACTTTTTCCCACTTTTTCCCCATTTTCCAGGCCAAGTTCCTGCCCAACAGCGGTGACTCCACGCTGGCCATGTGTGCCCGGGACGGGCAGGTGCGCGTGGCCGAGCTCTCGGCCACCCAGTGCTGCCGCAGCACCAAGCGCGTGGCCCAGCACAAGGGGGCTTCCCACAAGGTGAGGGGGGGTTTGGGATTGCCAAATCCCGGGATTTGGGGTGCTTGGGAATGGGGGAACACAGTGGGAATGGGGTGGGAGCAATGGTGGGAGCAGGGGATGTCACCACCCAGTGACACCCAGTGCTGTCACAGCACCGAGCGCGTGGCCCAGCACAAGGGGGCTTCCCACAAGGTGAGGGGGGATTTGGGATTGCCAAATTCTGGGATTTGGGGTGCCTGGGGTGCTTGGGATTTGGGGATGGCAAATCCTGGGATTTGAGGTGCTTGGCAATGCGGAAACACAGTGGGAATGGGGTGGGAGCAGGGGATGTCACCACCCAGTGACACCCAGTGCTGTCACAGCACCGAGCGCGTGGCCCAGCACAAGGGGGCTTCCCACAAGGTGAGGGGGGCTTGAGATTTCCAAATCCCGGGATTTGGGGTGCTTGGGGTGCTTGGGATTTGGGGATGGCAAATCCTGGGATTTGGGGTGCCTGGGAATGGGGAAATGGGCTGGGAATGGTGTGGGGATGTCACTGCCCAGTGCTGCCGCAGCACCAAGCGCGTGGCCCAGCATAAGGGAGCTTCCCACGAGGTGAGGGGGGCTTGGGATTTCCAAATCCCGGGATTTGGGGTGCTTAGGATTTGGGGATGGCAAATCCTGGGATTTGGGGTGCTTGGGAATGGGGGAATGGGCTGGAAATGGGGTGGGAGCAGGGGATGTCACCAACCAGTGACACTCAGTGCAGTCACAGCACCGAGCACATGGCCCAGCACAAAGAGGCTTCCCACAAGGTGAGGGGGGCTTGAGATTTCCAAATCCCGGGATTTGGGGTGCTTGGGGTGCTTGGGATTTGGGGATGGCAAATCCTGGGATTTGGGGTGCTTGGAATGGGGGAACACAGTGGGAATGGGGTGGGAGCAGTGATGGGAGCAGGGGATGGCACCACAGAGGTGACAGAGTTGTCACAGCACTGAGCCCAGCACAAGGGAGCTTTCCACAAGGTGAGGGGGATCCCAGGAATTTCAAATCCTGGGAATGCCAAATCCTGGGAATGCCAAATCCAGGATTTGGGGTGCCTGGGAATGGGGGAACCCAGTGGGAATGGTGGGGGGATCACCTGTAACGTCACCACACAGGTGAGGGGGGTGAGTTTAACCACTCAGCTCCATTAAAATCCAGGAATTTTGGGATTTTCCCGCTTTTTGGGTGCAATTCAGACCCTTGGCTGTGTTGTTGTCCCTGTGACGTCACCCGGATGTCATCACTGCGGTTCAGAACAGGACTCCCCATACCTGGGGTTTTTCCAGGTGGATTTTCCTGGTTTTGGGGGATTTTTGGGAATTATTCTCACTGTTTTTTCCCTTTTTCCCCCCCCAATCCCAGCTGGCGCTGGAGCCGGACTCTCCTGCACGTTCCTGTCTGCGGGGGAGGACGCCGTGGTCTTCACCATCGACCTGCGGCAGGACCGGCCCGCCTCGTGAGTGAGGGGAAAAGTGGGAATTCTGAGGGGAAAATTGGGAATTCTGAGGGGAAAATGGGGAATTCTGGGCAGGAGATGGGAATTCTGAGGGGCAAATGGGAATCCTGTTGAAAAAAAAGGGGATTTGAGATGGGAAATGGGGATCCCATCGACCTGTGGCAGGACCGGCCCACCTCGTGAGTGAGGGGAAAATTGGGAATCCTGAGGGGAAAATTGGGAATTCTGAGGGGAAAAGTGGGAATTCTGAGGAGAAAATTAGGAATTCTGAGGGGAAAATTGGGAATTCTGAGTGGGAAATGGGAATTCTGGGGAAAAAAATGAGGATTTGGGGTAGGAAATGGGGATTCCATTGACCTGCAGCAGGACCGGCCCGCCTCGTGAGTGAGGGGAAAAGTGGGAATTCTGAGTGGGTAAAGTGGGAATTCTGAGGAAAAAAGTGGGAATTCTGAGGGGAAAATTTGGAAGTCTGAGGGGAAAATCAGGAATTCTGGGTGGGAAATGGGAATTCTGGGGGAAAGAAAAGGGGATTTGGGGTGGGAAATGGAGATTCCATTGGTCTGAAGTAGGATCGGCCCGCCTCACAAGTGACCAGAAAATTGGGAATTCTGAGGGGAAAATTGGAATTGTGAGGGAAAATTTGAGAGTTCTGAGGGGAAAAATGGGAATTCTGTGCAGGAAATGGTGAATTCTAGGCAGGAAATGGGAAGAAGTGGGTTTTGGGGAAAAATCAAGGGTTTTTTGGGAAATCAGGTTATTTTTGTGGGGAAAACGGGTTGGGTTTTCTTTGAAAATGGAGATTTTTTGCAGAAAATTTGATATGTTTTTTGGGAACATGAATATTTTTGGGGAAAAAAATGATTCTTTTTGAGAATGAATTTTTTTTGGGGGGGGAATAAATTAACTTTTTTTAGGGGGGAAAGCAGGTTGGTTTTTTGGGAAAGAACACTGCTTTCTGAGGAAGAAACTTGTTTATGAGGAAAATCAGGGACTTCTGGGCAAAACCTGATTATTTTTAGAGGGAAAATCAGTGGTTTTTTGTGGGAAAACAAGGATTTTTTCAGGGAAAAGCAGTTTTTCTGTCTCCCTGTGTTTTTCCAAGCCTCTGGGCTGTCATTCCGGAGGCTGATCCAGCCCAAATCCTGGGGTTTCATAACCAGGACGAGCCCTTTAATCCCTGATCCCTCCGGAATCCGCGGCTGGAGCTGATCCCAACCCCCTCCCTGGGCTGGATCCCTCTGGAATTCTCACCCTGACAGAGCCAACCTCAAATTTCCCCTCATGGAATGGCCCAAATTCCCTGAAATCCCAGCTGTTTTCAGGGATTTTTTTGGGAAAAATGGGGGAATTTTTGGGGGGAAAAAAATGGGGATTTTGGGGGAAAAATTAGGATCTTGGGTGGAATAATGGGGATTTTAGTGGGGGGAATGGTAGGAAAATGAGGATTCTGTCAGGAAAATGGAGATTTTTTTTTTTTTTTGAAAAATGGGAATTTGGTGGGGGAAACAGGATTTGGGAAATAACAGGTGGAGTTTGGGGAAAAATCTTGTGGTTTTTTTGGGAAACACATTTTCCTTGGGAATTCTCAGCCCCTTCCCTGTCCCTTGGAATTTCACCCTGATGGAGCCAAACCTGAATATTTCCCTCCTGGAATGCCCCAAATTCCCACAAATCCTGGCTGGTTTTAAGGAAAAAACCCCCCCAAAATCCATTTTCCCTTGGGAAATTGCCAACCTCAGGATCATTCCCCACCCTCATTTTACCCAAATCCTGCTGATTTTTGGGGATTTTCTCCATTAGGAATTCCCACTCCTGGCTTGGGCTGGGATTTGGGGGAATTTGGGGCAATTTGGGCTGAGATTGGGGCTGGGATTTGGGCTGGGATTTGGGGGAATTGGGGCTGGAATTTGGGGAAATTTGGGCTGGAATTGGTGCTGGGATTTGGGGGAATTTGGGCTGGGATTTGGGATGGAATTTGGGCTGGGATTTTGTCTGATCCCAAGGATTTTTCCAGGAAATTGGTGGTGACAAAGGAGAAGGAGAAGAAGGTCGGGCTCTACACCATCTTTGTCAACCCTGCCAACACCTCCCAGTTCGCTGTGGGCGGCCGCGACCAGTTCGTGAGGTGGGGCCAAACTGGGAGCACTGGGAGACCCAAATCCTGGGATTTCCCATCCCAAATCCAGGGATTTCCCATCCCAAATCCAGGGATTTCCCATCCCAAATCCAGGACTTCCCAAATCCACCCCTGCCCCTTTCTGAATTCGCCTGGTTCCCTTCCCAAATCAGGGGCCAGGACCAGTTTGTGAGGTGGGACCAAACTGGGAGCACTGGGAGAGTCCAAATCCAGGAATTTCCCATCCCAAATCCAGGAATTTCCCATCCCAAATCCAGGAATTTCCCATCCCAAATCCAGGAGTTTCCCATCCCAAATCCATGATTTCCCCTGCCCAATTTCCCTTTCTCAAATACAGTGTTTGCCCTCCCCAAATCCATGGTTTCCCTGTCCCAAATCAGGGGCCAGGACCAGTTTGGGAGGTGAGGCCAAACTGGGAGCACTGGGAGAGCCCAAATCCAGGGATTCCCCATCCCAAATCCAGGGATTTCCCTTCCAAAATCCAGGAATTTCCCTTCCAAATCCAGGAATTTCTAATCCCAAATCCAGGGATTCCCAAATCTGCTTCTTTCCTTTCCCAAATCCCCGATTTTCCCTTCCCAAATCCAGGACTGGAACCAACGCAGAATTCCAGGGAATTTTTAGATGGAATCTGGGCATGGGAATATTTTTTCCGCCCCAGATCCCAAGGGAATTTTAGGATGGAATTTTGGCCATGGGAACATTATTCCTGCCCTAAATCCCAGTGGAATTTTAGGATGGAATTTGGGGCATGGGATTGTTTTTTTCTGCCCTAAATCCCCAGGGAATTTTAGGGTGGAATTTTGGGTGTGAGAACAACATTCCTTCACAAAATCCCCAGGGAATTTTAGGATGGAATTTTGGCCGTGGGAATGTTTTTCCTGCCCCAAATCCCCAGGAATTTCAGGATGGAATTTTGCCTGTGGGAACATCATTCCTGCCCCAAATCTGGGCCTATCCTGGCACAAAAATCCCAGGGAATTCTAGGATGGAATTTTGAGCCCTGGGATCTCAGAATGGGAATTTTGGGGATAAAAAAGCCTCCCTGGAGTGAATCCAACCTTTTGTATTTTTCCTGCAGGATTTATGATCAGAGGAAAATCGATGAGAACGAGAACAACGGAGTCCTGAAGAAGTTCTGCCCCCACCACCTGGTACTGGGGATACTGGGAGGGAACTGGGAAGGGACTGGGAGCACTGGGAGGGAACTGGGAGGGAACTGGGAGGGAACTGGGAGCACTGGGATCACCCCAGAGCAATCCCATGGGAAATCTTTCTGGAAAACCCTTCAGGAAGAGGCAAAAAAACCTCCCAGAAATCTTTTTTTTGTTGTTGTTTTTTTGCCCCTCAATCACAATTTTCTGCCTCCTTAAATCCTCATCTGGGGGTATAACACTCAGAATTCCAGGAAAAGGGGCTGGATCTGAGCTTTTTCCCCCTTTTCCCCCCTTTTTTCCCACTTTTTCCCACTTTTTCCCACTTTTTCCCACTTTTCCAGGTGAACTGTGAGTCCAAAGCCAACATCACCTGTCTGGTCTACAGCCATGATGGCTCAGGTGAGTCCAGGTGGGAATTTGGGGAGTTCTGAGGGGTCCCACTCCCTCAAACCCCCTCATTTCCCACCAAAAAAAAGATCAGTTTTCCCAAAAAATACCCATTTTCCTAAAACCCATCTGTTTATCCTCAAACAAACACCTCTTCCCCCAGAAAACTGACTTTCCCCCAAAATTCCATGTTTTCCAAAATAAAAATAATTTCCCCCAAAAAAACCTCTTGAGCTCCAGACCCTCCTGGTTTTCCTCATTTTCCTCCTGTTTTTTCAATTTTCCTCCCATTTTTTCCCATTCTCCTCCCGTTTTTCCCCTTCTCCCATTTTTTCCCTTTTCCTCATTTTCCCTGCTGCTTTTCCCCATTCCTCCCCTGTTTTTTCTCCATTTTCCTGCTGGTTTTTTCCTTTTCCCCATTCTTCTCCTGTTTTTTCCCATTCTCTTCCAGTTTTTTCCCATTTTCCTCCCATTTTTCCCATTTTCCCCTTCCCTCATCTTCCCATTCCCCTTCTCCCCATTTTTTCCCTTTTCCCATTTCCCTGCTGCTTTTTCCCATCCTCCCACTGTTTTTTCCCATTTTCCTGGTATTTTTCTTTGATTCTCCCCCATTTATTCCCCATTTCCTTCATTCCTCCTCTTTTTTTTTCCCATTTTTCCCCATTTATTCCCATTTCTCCTCATGTTTATTCCCATTTCCCCCTGTGTTTTTCCCATTTCCCCCTGTGTTTTTCC